>NC_041385.1:371728660-371749553 GCF_002162155.2 Triticum dicoccoides
GTGGACACCTGATAAGCTTTGATTTCGCTATCCACTCATGTTCAAAGGATAGCTTTGTTAAGGGCAATTTTATGATAAAAATACGGATGGCGTGTCCAAATACGGGGCTACTTACTTGGGCATCCAGGCGATTGCAGCTCAGACCTGCGTCCTCGGACAAGTCCGGACACCTTGCTTGTGATGCGAAGAAAAATTTGTACATCTCCACGGGCGTCGTGCCTATAAAGTGTTGGAGGACTCGCGGTCCCTCCAGATTAAATTCCCATAGCCAGAGAGGGCGACGTTTGCAGGGCAGCATGCGGCGAATCAGCATAACCTGCGCCACTATGGTCAAGTTGATATCTCTTTCTAGGAGATCTCGAATGCGGCCCTCCAGGAAGGGCACGTCTTTGGACGGCCCCCAGATAAGCCCTTCATTGACCCATGATGCTAGCCGTGGTGGGGGACCCGAGCAGAAAGCAGGTGGCGCCACCCATGTGGTGCCCCTGGGGGCTGTGATGTAAAACCAGTCCCGTTGCCATAAGCCGAACTCCTCTTGGAAAGAGCCCTCGGGCCATGGAGCGTCGGCCATCTTGCTTATGATAGCTCCTCCGCACTCAGCGTGCTGCCCCTCGATCATCTTTGGTTCTCCCTTGAAGGTTCTAAGCCACAATCCGAAGTGAGGAATAATGTGGAGGAAGGCCTCACACACGACAATGAACGATGAGATTTGGAGGATGGACTCCGGAGCTAAGTCGTGAAATGCCAGCCCGTAATAAAACATAAGTCCCCTCACGAAGGGATCAATCGGGAAGCCTAGCCCCCGAAGGAAGTGAGATGCGAACACCACACTCTCACCGGGCTGGGGAGTGGGAGTGGCCTGCCCTTGAGCAGGCAGCCTATGCGAGATTTCGCCGGTTAGATACCTGGCATCTCTCAGTTTTCACATGTCTTCTTTCGTAACGGAGGAAGGCATCCACCGGCCTTGAAGGTCGGAGCCGGACATCATTGAAGGTCCAAAGCACCTAAAACTAGAGCTTTGGGTGTTGGAACTCGAGGCGAGGGGCGGATTCGATTGAATTGAAAAGAAAGGAGTCGAGCCTTGGTCTCTTTATAAAGAGGTTGAATACCAAGAGCCCTCCCTGTAACCGTTTGGGACCCGCTTTCAATCAGGAAGTCGTACCAAAGGCACGGTTGGGTTACCCACGCTCGTATTGATGAGAATCCCGGAATAAGGGGACACGATCTCTGCTTTGACAAGACGTGCCAAGGAAACCGCCTCACTAAACGCGCTGAGGTGGAACAGTAAAACGATTCGAATAAAAGCTTGGCCATGGCATGATGTCACGCTGCGGAATACGTCAGCAGATAAGATTTGTGCAGATATTATTCTCTCTACGGTGGTATGTGGAACTTATTTTGCAGAGCCGGACACTATCCTTGTGTTCAACATCTTCTATGAAGTATTCGGAGGAGGAACCCGCCTTGCAATGCCGAAGACAATTTGCGTGCCGGACTCGTCGTCATTGAAGCCTGGTTCAGGGGCTACTGAGGGAGTCCTGGATTAGGGGTGTCCTGATGGCCGGACTATGACCTTTGGTCGGACTCCCGGACTATGAAGATACAAGATTGAAGACTTCGTCCCGTGTACGGATAGGACTTTCCTTGGCGTGGAAGGCAAGCTTGGCGATATGATATGAAGATATCCTCCCATTGTAACCGACTCTATGTAACCCTAGCCCTCTCCGGTGTCTATATAAATCGGAGAGTTTTAGTCTGTAGGACGAACAACAATCATACCATAGGCTAGCTTCTAGGGTTTAGCCTCTCTGATCTTGTGGTAGATCAACTCTTGTACTACCCATATCATCAATATTAATCAAGCAGGAGTAGGGTTTTACCTCCATCGAGAGGGCCCGAACCTGGGTAAAAACATCATGTCCCTTGTCTCCTGTTACCATCCGCCTAGACGCACAGTTCGGGACCCCCTACCCGAGGTCCGCCGGTTTTGACACCGACACCCAGGGTTTATGCCCTCAAGGCATACTAACGCTCATGCTCTGTTCAGGAAGAAGAGCGCCCGCCGGACTATATCCACCAGCCAGGCTTCAAGGCTGGGTCCGGGAGCGGAGGCTAACATGGGGCGTGCACCGGACGCTCCTCCGAAAGAGGACATGGACGGGCTATCTGCCACCAATTCAGAGGTGGAGAGTGCCATGAACCACAGGCGTCACCGGACTGTTCTTCGCGATGGATGTTTTTCCCAAGAGGCGTTGGACGCCTTTAATACGGGAGATGCGTACCTCCGTGCCACTCAAAATGGTCTAGCCAGAGCCACAGAGCAGTATGTAAAAGACATATGGGTGAGTAAATCTGATGGTTATATATGTCAGTAGACCCCGAGACTTGAAACAGTTAAAATAACTGATTTAAGGATCATTTGATAAGCAGGATCTTACAAAAAAGAATATGCAACTGTCCCAGGAGCTGGAAGAGTGCAAAGCCCAACTTAAGGCCGCACTAACCGCCATAGAAAATGCCAAGGAGACCCCCTCAGGTAATATATGCTTCGAAAGATAAGCGTGTTTGTGAAGTGCGGCATGTGTGCAATTCTGACAATAACAACATAGATGGGGCCGGAGTGGATCCGGACAAGCAACACCTCTTATGCCAGTTAAAGGCCAGTGAGAGCGTGCTTACGCGGGTGAGGCAAGAGAAGAACAAGCTTCAAGATGATAATACCCAGCTGGGCGAGGAACTAAAGGATGTTCGTGCTCAGCTGTCGGATTCCGTGAAGGAGAATCGGCGACTTTGACACGGCATTTTTAGTAAGTGCTTGAGCGAATCTTCGAAAAAGAGTTCGGCGAGGAAGTCGATTGACAGAGTTATGTCTGTAGGTATGCTGACAGGTCGGCCTGCGGAGGAAATGCCCGGTTCTACGGGTGACCTTCTTCCCGAGCTATCGCAACTGCACGAACGAGTTCGGCAGGCGATGCAAGGCGTCGTCCAGTCCTTGTGGCCATCCCTCTCCATGCCCGAAGGCCTTGGAGAGCTTGCAGAGAAGCTAAAGGGAGCGCGACAGCGCTTCCGATTATGGAAGATTTCGGCCTGCCGTGAAGGCGCCAGGGAGGCCTGGGCCATGGTGAAGACGCGGTACACGAACGCTGACCCAAACCACATGGCCGAGGTCGGACCTGTGGGGCCCGACGGGAAGGAGATCCCTGTCAGTTTAGTGTACGGCCAGGTAGAGCTGGCCGCCAAGTATTCCCAACAGGACTGTAAATTGGATAGCCTGTTGGATGGTATTGAAGAAGAATATACCTAGTCAAATTGACTATGTAATTTAAAATGACATGTAAAATGCCTTCTAGCCGGATTGTAGATCATTTGTCATTGCGGACCTTTTCGCTTCAACCTCCAGACCCGATAGTCTGGAGTGTGTCCGAATACCCTCTCGGTTATGTAAGAACCGGGGCATGCATGGAGATCAGGCATAGGGGTCATAAGTGCTTTAGCAGACAAGTGCCCAACTAGTTATGTTATATTACATGGTTAGTAAGAAACATCTTCTAGGGAGAATAGTTCCGTTAGGGGTTCCTTTCCCTGGGAGGCATGCCCTAAAGTGCATGTCCGATCTGCGAAAAAATCAGAAAAGCATCTGGGGGCAGATAAATAAACAAGTGAAAATTCATCTTTTAGTTCACCGACTGAATATTCCCTTAAGAACGCTAGCTTTCGGCTTCACCCAGTCTGAGGTACACATCCGGCTGACCCGGCAGTAACAATCGCAGAGGTGCTCCCTTTACCACCTAGCCGAACAATCGGGAACGTAGGGGTAAGCACAGGAGCCAGGCAACCCAGCTTGGCCAAAACTTAAGTCATATCGATGCATATAATGGTGAATAAAAGGTACATGCGGAAGTGTGACACATGTGTTGGGCATGAGGCCCATGTATACAAGCTTCTGATAAAGAAGCCCCCAGGTATAATGAGCGCGGGTAGCGCATCAATTATGTGTGAACAATGCGCAAGCGAGCCCTTAAGGGCTTGTAAGAAAAAGGGAGGGAGAAGGAGAGAAATATAAGGCAGCTAATGTGTAAAAAACAGACATAGGAAGGAGACGAACACAGAGTCCGACGCTAGGCGTAGAATCTTCGTAGGCGTGCTGCGTTCCATGGGTTCGGTTCGAATCGGTTATCCGATGCATTTCGCAGACGGTACGCTCCCCCAGTCAGGACTTGGTCGATGATGAAGGGACCTTCCTATTTGGGCTTGAGTTTGTCCTTTTTCTTGTCCGGCAGGCGTAGAACTAGTTCGCCAACATTGTAAGTTTTGGCCCGTACTTCTCTGCTTTGATATGTTCGAGCCTGCTGTTGATAGAATGCAGAACGGACTTTTGCCACGTCGCGCTCCTCCTCCAATGCATCCAAACTGTCCTGTCGATCGAGATCGGCTTCTCTTTCTTCATACATGCGCACACGAGGTGAGTCATGAATTATGTCGCAGGGCAGGACTGCCTCTGCGCCGTATACCATAAAGAATGGTGTGAATCCGGTAGTGCGATTCGGCGTGGTCCGCAGCCCCCAGAGTACGGAGTCGAGCTCCTCTACCCAGTGCGTGTCAGATTCCTTGAGGGATCGCACTAATCTGGGTTTGATGCCGGTCATGATTAGACCATTGGCTCGTTCGACTTGACCGTTAGTTTGTGGGTGATAGACTGAAGCGTAGTCGAGGTTGATGCCCATGTTTTTGCACCAGAGTTTAACCTCGTCGGCCGTAAAGTTTGTGTTGTTGTCCACGATGATGCTGTGGGGGACGCCGTAACGGTGTACAACCCCTGATATGAAGTCTATCATCGGTCCGGATTCGGCCGTCTTAACAGGCTTGGCCTCTATCCATTTGGTGAATTTGTCCAGCATGACCAGTAGATATTTTTGCTTGTGGGTTCCTCCTTTAAGGGGTCCAACCATGTCAAGCCCCCAGACCGCAAAACGCCAGGTAATGGGTATAGTTTGGAGGGCGGTAGGTGGCATGTAGCTTTGATTAGCAAAGAATTGGCAACCAACGCATCGCTGGACTAAGTCCTGAGCATCTACCTGGGCCGTCGGCCAAAAAAATCCAGTACGGAAGGCCTTGCTTACAAGGGCCCGGGCTGCGGCGTGGTGCCCGCCGAGTCCGGCATGAATTTTAGCCAGAAGGTTCCGCCCTTCCTCTTCGGAGATACACCTTTGAAGGACTCCGGTGGTGCTTTTCTTGTAAAGCTCTCCTTCGTGGACTTTATAGGCTTTAGATCGCCGTACTATGCAGCGTGCCTTATTTTGGTCCTCGGGAAGTTCCTACCTAGTTAAGTAGGCTAAGAATGGTTCTGTCCACGGTGCAATTACTGCCATTATTATGTGGGCTGAGGGTGTTACCTCATTGGCGGAGTCTCCCGTTGCGTCAGAATGTTCGATGTCAGGTGGTGCGGCTAGGTCCGGATTGTAATTTCCGGATTCCCCTTCCCACTGTATGGATGGCTTGGATAGCCTTTCCAGGAAAATGTTGGGGGGGACTGCATCGCGCTTTGTGCCGATGCGTGCCAAGACGTCTGCTGCCTGATTGTTTTCCCGGACTATATGGTGAAATTTGAGCCCTTCGAACCGAGCTGACATATTTAGGACAGCATTGCGATAAGCTGCCATTTTCAGATCTTTGGCATCAAAGTCTCCGTTTATTTGGGATATCGTGAGGTTCGAATCCCCACGCACCTCTAGGCGTTGAATGCCCATGGAGACTGCCATCGGGAGGCCATGTAGAAGGGCCTCGTATTCGGCTGCATTGTTGGAGTCCGTATACATTATCTGGAGTACATATTGGACTGTATCTCCTATTGGGGACGTCAGAATGACGCCAGCCCCCAGACCCGCCAGCATTTTGGAGCCGTCGAAGTGCATGGTCCAATTGGAATATGTGCCGTACTCTTTAGGGAGTTCGGCTTCAGTCCATTCAGCGACAAAGTCGGCCAAGGCTTGCGACTTGATGGCTCGCCATGGCTTATAGGTTATGTCAAACGGGAGGAGCTCAATGGCCCATTTGGCAATCCGGCCCATTGCGTCATGGTTGTTTATGATATCATTAAGAGGTACTTCGGAGGCTACTGTTATTGAACACTCTTGAAAGTAGTGTCATAGCTTCCGGGATGCCATGAACACTGCGTATGCTATATTTTGGTAATGCGGGTACCGGGACTTGCATGGAGTGAGGACAGTGGACACGTAGTAGACTGGTTTCTGGAAAAGGAATTTGTGTCCGTCCGTTTCTCGTTCGACGACCAGGACTGCGCTTACAACTTGGTGAGGTGCCGCGATGTATAACAACATTGGTTTGCCGATGTTCGGCGCGGCCAGGACCGGGTTTGTTGCCAGTATGGCTTTTATTTCTTCGAGTCCGGCCGTGGCGGCATCCGTCCACTCAAAGTGTTTGGTGCACCGGAGGAGGCGGTAAAGGGGTAATGCCTTTTCCCCTAAGCGGGAGATGAAGCGGCTTAGAGCCGCCACACATCCAGTCAATTTTTGTATTTGCTTGAGATCTTTTGGAATATCCAATTGTGACAGAGCTCGAATCTTGGCTGGGTTTGCTTCAATTCCCCTACCGGATACGATGAATCCCAAGAGCTTTCCGGCTGGTATGCCAAAAACACATTTTTCTGGGTTAAGCCTAATGTCATATGTTCGGAGGTTATCAAACATGAGCCTCAAGTCGTCTATTAGAGTTTCAACATGCTTTGTTTTGACGAGCACGTCATCCACGTATGCTTCAACTGTTTTGCCGATCTGGTTGGCCAGACATGTCTGAATCATGCGCTGATATGTTGCGCCGACGTTTTTGAGCCCGAAGGGCATTGTGTTGAAGCAGAATGGGCCGTATGGGGTGATGAATGTTGTTGCGGATTGGTCTGACTCTGCCATCTTAATTTGGTGGTAGGCAGAGTATGCATCAAGGAAACACAATGAATCGTGTCCTGCGGTGGCGTCGATGATTTGGTCAATGCGGGGGAGGGGGAAGGGATCCTTTGGGCAGGCCTTGTTGAGGTCTTTGAAATCGACGCATAGGCGCCAGGATTTGTCCTTCTTTGGTACCATCACCAAGTTTGCTAGCCAGTCCGGATGTTTTATATCTCTGATGAATCCGGCTTCCAGTAGTTTGGCTAGCTCCTCTCCCATGGCTTATCTCTTAGGTTCGGACAAACGCCGAAGAGCCTGCTTAACAGGCTTGAATCCTTTTAGGATGTTCAGGCTGTGCTCGGCCAGCCTGCGTGGGATTCCTGGCATGTCTGAAGGGTGCTAGGCAAAAATGTCCCAATTTTCGCGTAGGAATTCTCTTAGTGTGGCGTCTACATCAAGGTTTAGTTGTGCCCCGATGGAGGCCGTTTTTGTAGTGTCCGTTGGATGGACTTGGAACCTGACTATTTCGTCTGCCGGCTTGAAGGAGGTGGACTTGGATCTTTTGTCGAGTATCACGTCGTCCCTGTCCACCGTGGATTGCAACGCAGTTAGTTCCTCGGCCGCTAGGGCTTCGGATAATGCCTCGAGGGCCAGTGCGGCTGTCTTGTTTTCGGCGCGGAGCGCTATGTCCGGATTGCTAGTGAGAGTGATGATTCCGTTGGGTCCGGGCATTTTGAGCTTCATGTACCCGTAATGGGGTATAGCTTGAAAAATTGTGAATGCCTCTCGCCCTAACAGAGCGTGGTATCCGCTGCTGAACGGGGCCACTTGAAATGTGACCTCCTCGGATCTATAATTATCCGGCGTGCCGAACACCACATCCAGTGTGATTTTTCCTGTACAGCATGCTTCCCGACTGGGGATTCTTCCTCTAAAGGTAGGGTTTCCTCATAAATGAGGTTCAGTCCGCTGCCACCGTCCATGAGTACCTTGGTAAGCCGAAAGCCGTCCACTATCGGACTGAGGACCAGTGCGGATGGTGCTCGGGCTGTCCGGAATTTAGGTTCATCACTGACATTAAAGGTAATAGCCGTGTCACTCCATGGGTTTATTTTTGCTACCTAGTAGACTTCGGTAAGGCTGCGGAGCGTTCGTTTCCTCGCATTGTTTGATGCGAAAGTCTCGAAGACTATTGATACCGTACTGGCGTTCCTGGGGTGGTGCTCTGCGGATTCTAGAGTTAGAAGCTTCTCGCCACTTTTGGCCACCTGCCGGAGTATCCAACATGCTCTAAGGCTATGAGTTGGTGTGGCGCCCTCTGTACTATGAATTTTACAGGGTCCATTGAGCCATCCCTCCAGTACAGTTCCATACCCTATAGAGGGTTTTTGTTTTTTGTTGTTTGGCCCAGGTGCCTGGCTATAATGTGCCCTTTTGTTTCGGACTGGGATTGTATTCAGGGTCGGATTGTCCCAGAATTTTGTTTTGGTTTTCCGAACGCTTTCTGTCGCACAGTACTTTCGTACTATGGTTGCCAAGTCGGCGAAGCATGTAATTTCACGGCGACTTATGGCGTTGAGGATTCCGATGTCCATGCAGTTGTTGCAGAAGAATGAAATTGCATCCCCCTCGCGGCAGTCCTTTATCCTGTTCATAACCAGGAGGAATCTGGCCCAATAATGGTGTACTGTTTCTCTGGGCTCTTGCCGAATTTGGGATAGATCCCTTATATTTGGGTGGGCGGGCGGATTTAAATCCGGAACCTCGCCCGATCTGAGACTCAGGGGCCAAGAAATTTCTGAACTCGGAAGCTTGGGTTCTTGGACGTTATCCAATGAATCAGGCCCGCTGCCTGACTTTAGTTTCAGGGCTTGAGTGACGTCCCCCCCTCCGCGGGTGTCCGGCTTGGAGGGATCAGGAATCCGGACACATCTGGTCCTTAGGATGGGTGAAGATTCGCCGCATTGTTCCTCCACCACTTCGACGTGGTGGGTGACCTGGGGAGAGTCAATCTCTCTCGGATCGGGTTTAAGCCCAATCTGATCGTAGTCTGTAGCGACTCCCAGGGCAGCGATGCGATCCAAGAGCTTGTTTAAGGAAGAGAGCTCCATCGGATCTAACTGCTCGGCAAGTTCCGAGTTGACGTGGAGATTGCTTTCGATGACCCGACAAGTCATCATCGGTGCGGCGGCCGAACAGGCGGTCATTAGAAAACCGCCTAGCCGGAGAGTTTGGCCGACAGCCAAAGCTCCTTTAGCAACAGCGCCATCTTTAAAGACGGGGTGCGGCATCCTTCCTGACGGTGACGACACAGTGGACCTCTCAATGAAAGCACCAATGTCGGTGTCAAAACCGGCGGATCTCGGGTAGGGGGTCCTGAACTATGCGTCTAGGCGGATGGTAACATGAGACAAGGGACATGATGTTTTTACCCAGGTTTGGGCCCTCTCGATGGAGGTAGAACCCTACTCCTGCTTGATTAATATTGATGATATGGGTAGTACAAGAGTTGATCTACCACGAGATCAGAGAGGCTAAACCCTAGAAGCTAGCCTATGGTATGATTGTTGTTCATCCTACGGACTAAAACCCTCCGGTTTATATAGACACCGGAGAGGGCTAGGGTTACACAGAGTCGATTACAATGGGAGGAGATCTTCATATCGTATCGCCAAGCTTGCCTTCCACGCCAAGGAAATTCCTATCATCTTCATAGTCCGGGAATCCAGCCAAGGGTCATAGTTCGGCCATCCGGACACCCCCTAATCCAGGACTCCCTCAGTAGCCCCCGAACCAGGCTTCAATGACGATGAGTCCGGCGCGCAAATTTGTGTTCGGCATTGCAAGGCGGGTTCTTCTCCAAATTCCATGTACCTGTCAAATAGTGTCCGGCTTCTGGTGCATGCTGCGCTGGATACATTTGTCTTGCTTAAATGAAGGGCCTAGCTTGGACAATAAGGATGAATATTGGAGCAAGATCAAGCATGGAGATGATGGCATGCGTAAGGGGAAAAGAACGGAGTTACAAGTGATGATTTCAGGACTTGGAAGCCACCAGAATGAGTGCATGAAGCCTTGGACGAAATATACAAGATTCCACTTCATAAATTTTGTCCAGAGGCTATTATAGGTGCTGCGCCACCTTATTATTGGGCCAGACCCATGTAATTTTGAAATACAGAAGTGTAGGTTGTTTCTAGTGTCCGTATATGTGGGAAAAACAGAGTTAGGGTTGGTTTGAGACCCCTCCTACAAGAGGCCATGAAATCCCCCCCTCTTCCTCCATATATACAACCCTTAGGGCATCATTTAAAATTTGGGTTTTGTTTATATTAAAAGTTCGTCATAGCTGCAACTTCGCGTACTTCATTTGTGTTCAACGACCAGACCAAGACGCCATAGAACCCCACCTTGATCAATAAAGATTTCATCTTATATTCACAATATCCAGATTGCAATCTTAGTTTCCTGCTTGTTCTTTGTTTTCTTGCAGGAAATAGACCTTCATGGTCAGGTTGATCGTGCTCTGGCGTGGTCAATAACCTCTCAGAGTTGGTTTAGTGATTGCTAAGGCGCGATGTCCTCGCACGTTCATAGTCGGATGGTCAGAGTGTACTCCTCTGAAACAGTAATCACATGCTCATTCAAAGATGGGATAGCTTTGCCTCTATCACGACTGGCATATGATGTGGTGGAGCAGTGCCGTCTTGGTGGAGGCTTGCTAGCATGAGGCCTGCCAGGCTCTAATCTTGAAGGCCCCGGGAACTTTGCCGGGGTGATCTAGTCTTGGCCCTCAGGCGTGGTCTCGACCTGATCGGGCTCTGCTGCCCAGCAAGGGAAGCCTATCCGAGGGGTTCTCTTGTTGGCTTCATCTTATTAATGCCCTCCTTGATCTCACGAAGTGTGGTTTCTCTGGCTTGTCTTGTGTCATGCGTTGGTATTTGATGAATGATCAGCAGTACGCCTGTGCACAAGTTCAGGCGGCAAACGCAAATGTTTTTTGCATTAACAGGAGCCCCGCGCCTAATCCATACGTGTCACCGGGAGTCATTGGGGTAGGCCCAATCAATGCACAGACGTGCATATTTGACCTTCCCGGGCTGACGTTTGCATTTTTGAGATCTTCTTTCCTTCTTCATTAACCTGGGCTTGGTCTTGCTCCAAAAATCTCCCATGGTGTCTTCAACATTCAAACGACACACGCCATTCACGTTGTAAACCAGGGGCGCCCACGTCCGCGGGAGCCCATTAAGGCCTCCACGCCTGAACCGGGGGTAATTGCCATTTTATCTTTATCTCACCCACCACGCTTGTCGTTTCCCGCCACGCATGCCGCATGCATTGCGCGGGGTTGGTGGTGAACGTGCAGGGCACGGGAACATGTGCCTTAGCAGAAAACACAATGCCTCGGATTAGCATAATGGGGCGTCTGACGAATATGGATGCCATTAGGAGCATAGAGGGATGGATTGGAGGAGTGGGCCGGTTGCCCCGAGGTAGTGGAGAGACAACCCCCTCCCCCTACTCCACTATAAAGGAAGGTGCGAAGGGGTGGTGATGCTCATCCACCGTCTCCTTCTTCTCCTTCTCCATTTTTGTTTCCATCATGGCAAGGGGACGGGGCCAAGCTCGTGCTCCCATCCTGGCGACAAGAGCTTCTTCTTGACACCCTATGCATGCCTTCTCTAAAGCTGCAGAAGCTGGGTCCAGTGCACAAGGTTTAGCTGTGGGGCGCGATCGGGGTCGACGCAGTGCCTGTGGTCGAGGCAGACAGAGCGGCGCACCTGCCGTTCCTCCTCCAACTGTTTCAATACCGTCAAAAATCCATGCGAGGGACACAGTGTTGGAGTTCATTCTCAAGCTACACTATCCTCTGCGCAGTCTCTTGGGCATGGTGATGGAGGACGACCAACCACTTGGGCTGCGGCTACGCGTTGTCATGTGGGTGGACGTCGAGTTCCCCGCGCCCCACATCATGCTGCTCAGGTATGGTTCGAAAACCTTGGCCCGTGCCCACTACCTTGCGGAGTATCATTGTGTATCTACATCTCCCACGACACCACTTGGACCAATGACGAGCTCGAGAAAAGGCTATGGAAGATAAGGTGAACTCGCTCCTCTCCAAACTACCACTTTCTACACATGAGACATGGCTACTACCTCAAGCGGAAACACTATGTGTGATTAGGTATTTGGAGGAAGGCCACGGAGCAGCTACATCCAATAGACAATACGGCGAGGACACCGAGCATGAGGGGCAAGAAGAAGAGCTACCGAAGAAGCTACAACGAGCGGACGTCCACCCAGGACCGGACATCCGGCGCCTTAAGCTCCAACGAGCGGACGTCCGACCAGGATTGGACGTCAGGCACCTGAAGACCTAGCCAACCCAAGTCCCAACCTACGCAAGCTACAGCGCGGACGTCCGTCCGGGATCGGACGGCCGGTGACACCTCCCAGCGAGCGGACATCCGGCCTCCTCCGGACGACCGCAGTTCAACACTCGAACCATTTCAGTGGAAATCCGATGCGACCGGACGACCGACCATCTCAGAACGTCCGGTACCACTTCTACAGAACAAAATTAGCGGAAGTCTGATCCCTGCCAGACGTCCGGATCCCCGCGAGCCTCCGGACGACCGGTAAGGATCGGACGTCCACTGCCTGTGTGTGCGCAGTTACGGGCCCGCGGTCCATGTACCCTTTCACTTCGCCCTCTTTTGCACTTAGACTATAAATAGACCTCCTCCACCTCGTAGTTAGGGTTAGCATTGGTTTAGCTCATATTTGAGATAGAGTTTGCTCATCCACTTTGTTACTTCTCCATTGGTGTTCACGACCTATTCGGATAAGATCCCCCAAGCGGATTGAAGACCCCATCACGAGAGGACCCTTCAAAACCTCCACATGGAGAAGACCTTTGTATCGTCATTTGTTGACTTTGGATCATGTACCACTCTTTGTGTTTTGAGGATCTAGCATATGTGTGACCAAATCTTGTTGGTTGAGTGATTTCTCTCGTGATTCTCCTCGTGATTTCTCCTTGTTTTCTTCGTGTTCTTCGTAGGATCCCCTCCAATCATGAAAATCGGCCATCTATGGTTCTACCCTACATCATCTTGGTATCATGATCCATGTTGATCATGTGTTTGGAGCCCCTACCCTTTTTTAGCTTGATTTTGTTGTGTTCTTCCCCAATTTCAAAAATCCCCACCAAAAATAGCCCCAATTTTTTGGTGATTTGTTTGTGTGATGAAGTTTTGTTGGATTTGATCCATGTATTTTCTTTGCCACAAGTGGATCTAGCTTTCCCCCATCATCTCCACCTTTTCCATCCACAAAATCGCTCGAATTTGACCAATTTTGCCTGCGTCAAACCCTAGCTGTTCATCCCGTGCCCAAAATCGCCCAGGCACCGGACGTCCATTAGCTACCGGATGTTCGATGACTGGCTGACCGCTCCACCGCCGGATGTCCGCTATTTCCTGACGAAACTGAAAAAGTTCAGTTTGGCCACCACCACATCTCCACCTTCACCTCCGCATACGCACCCCGATTCCACCACCGCTTTATGCAAGAACCACCATCGCTTACCCACTATCAACCCCGGAAATTTTGACATGTTTCGATTTGATAATTTGCGTTGTGGTTCCCGTGTCCTATTGTGTTTCGGCTATATAGGTACGGTGCACTATCAACATCACCACAGCTCATCTTTGCCTAGGACTCATCATCGCCAACAACCGTCCTTGCTTACAAACGACTACATCGACGGTAACCTTGATAACATCTTTGTCTACTCCTTGCCATTGCATTGATAACCACATAGCCTTACTTTTGCATTGCTTACCCATCGAGACTAGCCTTTGAGTATTGCTAGCAATGTTTCTTGTGCACATTAGTGATCATACTTCCCATAGCATACATACTATATCATCGTGGTGCATATCTTGGTATCATCTCTTGTGTCACATAGTTGTCATTGCATATACACAATTGCTATCTTAGTACGTGAAGTTTGCATGAGAAAATAGCTCAAAAGTGAAAGATCCAAACAAGCTTTTAATCAAGAGGGAAAGATAAGCAAAGAGCTTATAAGCCATAACCATAGCATCATACTACATTAAGATTGTCATACTCGATCATCTTGGGTCATATCATCGGAATACCATACATATAGCATACTTGGGAGAGAAGTCGTTGCATTTTTGCTTAGTAGGTTGTGCACAAGTTTCGTACCCGCCTATTGTGCAATCGTGCTAGCGTCTCTCTAGTGTTGTGCAACAAGAGCACTTTTGTGGATTCCACATTTTGGCTAATTCCTTGGTTGCACGACCCCACTTATCTATTTGCGTGTGTGTTTCGGTGTACCATATCTTGCTGTTGGTCTACTTGTTGAATTTGCAAATTTGTGAATCTTTTCCAACATTTTTGAAGCCCACTACCAATTGCATCAAATTTTGTGCCACCATCCTAACCGAGCTCCACCATAAGCTTTTACTTGTGTAGGTGTGAGAACCGCCAAGAACTGGTACCGATTCTCCTATTTCCTTGTTACATATTTGAGTGATCATTGATCCATATCTTTCTCCCACTCACATATTTGCTTGGAATGATGGATAGGCCAAGTTCTTCTACCAACCCACTCTTCATCGAGCAAGATGATGACATGTCATCCTATGTCACCAAGATTCACCTTTTTGGTGCACAAAGAGCTTTGCATCAAGAACAACAAGCAATGAGCGACCGCATCGACAATCTCGCCACCGACTTGTGACTCTCCGAGCAACGAACAAGAGACTACTTCGACAACAAGCTCGACAGACACAAACAAGAGAACGATGCAATAATGGACGAGATTCATGCCTTGTTGGTAAACCGCTCTTCTACCGCTTCGTCCTACTCCAGACGGAGCCGCTCGAATCGACACTCCGACGACACCCTCTCCGGCTCAAGTACACTGACATCGAACACTCTCCATCGAGCCACGCGCCAAGACCGTCAAGCAACTCGCAATCCTCTACACGGCAATCATCCAGAAGAGAAATTTGACGAGCAAGCACATTGTCATCACCAAAACCAAGCTACTCTTGCACAAGCACAAGAAAGGCAACGTCAATGTTACCAAGAGGAAGAGCGAGCGCGCCAACACCAAGACAACAAGATGCTGATGCTCAACGTCTTCAACAACAACAACGTGAAGCACAAGCACTTGAGACGCAACGTGCCCTTCAAGAGTCATTTAGAGTCGTCGTCAACAACAATCGAGATACGCGCAATCAAGAAGAAACACTTCACGAAGAAATTCAAGAGCGAAACTACCAAGCAAGAGTGCATCATCAAGTTCCTCAAGCTCCTCCACAAGCCCGACAAGCTCCTCCACAACCTCAAGTTCACCAAGAGCATGATGACTATGGAAATCCTCCACGCCAAGAGCAATATGAGGTTGACAATCATCCACGTCAAGGGCGTCATCATCACCCTCGACCCCAACATAATGAAGAGCAACCCTACGACAAGCTCAAGTTCACCATGCCCAAGTTCACCGGAAGCAATGATCCCGAAGAGTACCATTCATGGGCATTGAAGGTTGACAAGATGATGTAGGGTAGAACCCTAGATGCCCGATCTTTCATGATTGGAGGGGATCCTATGAAGAACACAAAGAACACGAGGAGAAATCACGAGCGGAAACACAAGAGAATCACTCAAATCAACAAAATATGGTCACACATGTAATAGATCCTCGAAACACAAAGAGATACACGATGCAAATCCAACAAAGGAAGATACAAGTAGCAAGTTCTTCTCCGTTAGGAGGTCTTGAATCCACGAGGGATCTTCCTGTGAGGGGTCTTGAATCCAAGATGGATCTTCTCCAAAGAGGCCGCGGTCTCTCTCGGTGGAGTAGATCTGGATGGATGAGCATAGCTCTATCTCAAATGAGCTAAGCCAATGCTAACCCTCAAATGGAGGAGGGGAGGAGTATATATAGTCTAAGCCATGTAGGGGTAAGTGAGGGGCGAAGGGGTACACGGGCCTCAGCCCAAGTCACGCGTGCAGGCATGGTCCGGATGATCCGGATGGGGTGTCGGATGATCCGGGCGTCGGGGATCCGGATGATCCGGGCGGTCGGCCGGATGATCCGGCTTCGTAGAGCAGGCTTCAGGTGTCTTCGGGCACATTACCCGAACCGTCCGGGCAGGGGTCCGAATCATTCGGTCTTGGTCCAGATCGTCCGGTCGGGGATCCGGATGATCCGGGCAAGTCCAGTCTTGCTCCGATTCTTCCTCTTCCATGCTTGGCCTTGGTCCTTGGATTCTCCATGGTCATCTCGGTTGTACCTAAGTATATGCAAGGTCCATGCATGAGGTAGTAGTCATGTCCCACATGTGGAAAGTGACGGTTCAAAGAGGAGTGAGTTCACCTTGTGTCCAATGGTGTATGGTCGAGGTCTCATCGTATGTACTCATGGGGCTTGGGGAGTAGTCGAAGTGTACATGGGGATGATCGTGGGATGCTCCGCATCATCTTCCCCCCTTGGAAAAGATCCGACCTCGGATCGTGATCCTCATTATCATGGAAACGACTATCGTGGACGGACTTGTAGTTGGACGTAGATGAAGGCATTGATAAATCCAAGTACCCCAAGGTGTCTCCGGTATGTGGTACATGCAAAATGAGCAAACACAAAGTACAGTTGGAAATACAATGGTTAGCGCACACAAAGTGTCCATGAAGTATGCCGTGCGGCAAGATTGTTCATGACAAAGCGCATGAAGCTTATCAAGATGATATAGAATGATATGCAAACATTCATGGGAGCAAAAGCATTTGTAGTATGCACAAAGGTGTGGTGAATGCAATAAATGCGACCATTGTGCAAAATGATGTCATAATGGGATGGTGTATCAAAAGCATGAACATGATAATTGGTGCTCAATGTGAGTATGTGATCATGCAATTGATGTTGGGCAATTTGATGATGATGTATGAAGATGCCATCAAGAAAGATCACAACAAATTTGCTAAGGAAATGCTTAAGCTCATATATCATGGAGGACATGCAAATAGGTGCGACAAGGCAATCATAATGTTAGTCAATCCATGCATAAGATGCAAATTTGTTATGAGTATGAGATGTCCATCGAGCATGACATGTGTGAGCACAATGAACAAATGTGAAGGTGTTGGAGCAATGTGTCAAAGGAGTGTTGATGTACCAATGCTCGATGTCATGACATGAGTGGAGGGTTGAAGGTGCATTCAATAAGTCCGAGCGCTCCTCAATGTGAAGGTCCATAGAGCCAATCTTCAATGTCGCTCCTCCGTTCCCGAGATGTATTATGTAGACAACAAGAAGGAAACAACAATGAAAGAATGACCCATCCAATATGCGTACTTGAGGATGGCTCAAAGGGAAAGAGTTCACCTCTATGAGGATGTCGAAAATGTTGGTCTCGCACATCATGTAGACCTTTTCTTGACCAATATGTGTCGTCTGGGTAACACCTTGTGAATCCTTCTAAACAAAAGAACATGAAAAACACTCGAAAAAACAAATGAGGACAGCGTAAGTGCAAAACCTATCATTCGTGTGGTAAGATACCCAACAAGTGTATGCATCATGCTCATCATAAGTAAAAGGGAGCATTTCATATTATTGAGGGATATGATGCAAGAACAACCAAATACAATAGGCTTGATGAAACAAGCATGCATCACAATTAAAGTGTCCAATTCTCCAAGATCAATAAACATAGATGCAACTATGCGAGGCAAGTGACAATGAACAAGATATATCATGTGAGAGGCATGACCATATATGTCATCAACCCAAGAAAGCGAATAAGAATGGAACATGGGTGATGCGACAAAGCAAGCAATCATAGTGATCAAGTCAAACAAGCTAGTAGTGCCAAGATGCAACATACTAGAAGGAACCATGGCAAGCATGTCATGTGTGCAAATAGTGGGCATATATAATGCACATGACATATCACAAGCGTGAAAGCAAGATATAAGCAAAATATCATCAATGTATTGGTGAGAGGCCATATGTAAATAGCAATGGGACATCATGACTCTCCCAACACAACAAGCATCACTAGCATGGGGCACAAAGAAATCATGGCAATAGCTACTAGTATCTCCACCAAGCATGCAAATACACATAGAAGTAATATAATGGTGAATCATCAGTAAATGCATGGCAAAATCATGTAAAGACACAGAACATGCAAAGTGAACACAATAAAATGGGCATAATGTAACAAGTAGTGGTAAATAGCCCATAGCCGTGTGAGATACAAGTAGAAGAGATGCATGTAGTCATTGCTTGAAGGGAACGATGGTAAGGATAGTCCACGGAATCCAAAATCATCATTGCCCTCAAGGGCTTGTTTTGTAAACTCTTGGGATTGAGAGCTTGATGAGTATATGTGAGTACCTACACAAAACAAAGGCAAAGTGAAAATTGTGTGTGCATGGTATATGTACACATCATCCATCATGAGGTGCACATCTTTGTGTTGGTTAGCACAAAATAGCCAATGCTCAAATAAATGAGATGCATGATATAGAAACATGCCATCCATCACGATAGGTTTGTTGTTATGTATAGCATAATGGAGACTCCAATTGTGTAATGCATCACAAGAAATATGTAGAGCATTTTTATTCATGGAATCCATATGGTGCACGCAATCATGGGAATCATGCAAAGTATGGAATGCATCAAAATCTCCTAATATGGGGGTCTCCTCATGAACATTAATGGAAAAATTACATGGAGAATATGGACAACATCGAAAATTAAGCATATTTGGAACAATGTGATTATGGTATGGCATAGTAAATGAATTGCGCAAATCATGTAAAGGGAGCATGGCAATATCATCACAAGGGAAGCACATTCCAATAACTATGACCTTGTCATCTATGCCATAAGTGAAAATAGGATTTATTTTAATGGGACATGCATAGTTACTATGTTGTGATTGAAATGATGCAATATTGGAGATCTCATTCAAAGCATATTACAAGTTTAAAGGATTGTCGAAAATGATGTGACCAAAAGAATTTTCACATGATATCCTATGAAGCAACGCATCACAACTAGGCAACTCAACATGCTCATCATCATATTCATCATAAATAGGTAAGTCATGACAAGAGGAAGTCGCACTAGCATGAAGCATGGGAATAGGTGTGTCAACATCATGCAAGCAATCATTGGTAATATAGTCCACTAGTGGGGAAAGAGAAGCACCATCACCTATGTTACCTCTGGAGCGTCGCTCATGTGTTGTAGGTGAGGTGTCGAAGATCCACTTCTTGTCATTTTCATCTTGATGGAACCATGTGGGGGGTGCATCATCGTCCACCATGGCCATCGTCATCTCCATTTGAAGTATGGACTCATCGAGGATAGGCATGTCATCATGTAGGAGACCTAGCACCAAAGAAGAAAACACACTAGGAGTAGAGGTGAAGTCATTAGAAATCATAGTTGCCACACATGCCGTCTCAACTACCTTACTCACTAAGTGTTGTGGTGCTCTCACTCCCGGTAAGATGCTCTCACTCATATGGTTGGTGGATTCACTCAAATGGCTCTCAAACTCACATAGCATGTGTGGCATACTCTCATGTGCGGATGTCAGAGAGATGTTGGTGCAAATGTCTCCATGTGCGGTCGCGTAGCTTGACACGGAGTATGATTCCAATATGGGCGCCATCTTCATGTTGTCGAAGATGTTAGTGCTCATCACCATGGTCGAAGGCGATGGCCCTTGCTCGACCGTCTTGTTGCCGTCTTGTTGTAGGAGGTCCATATGATGTGGCACCTCATAGCTCGTCTCCATGAGCGAAGGGAATTCCCCATGCTCAGCCATCTTCCTTGAGGGGCTTCCGAAGATGGAAGTTCCGCCCTCGCTTGTAGGTGGTCGCCTTGTTGTTGAAGATGTCCATGTAGGCGAACTCGTGGGAAGTAGGCGAAGATGCCGTACATCCAAAGGTGAAGATGCCTTGATAGCACTTGGCGAAGATGCCGAAGTGGTGCTGTAAGCCGTAGCTTGCTCTTGGTGGTGCTTGTCTCGCGGACTTCTCTTGTGCTCTTGAAGCCTGGCCTTGGCGTGCGCTTGTTCAGACTTGTAGGTTTGCCCTTGTGGGGCATCTTCATGATGATGATGTCATTGTCGAACTTGCACTCGTAGTACATGTCGTTGTAACATCCCAAATTTCCAATTTGGAATGTTATACATAGGTCATCATATGCATATCATATTTTATTGCATTTTGGTTTATCCTAGAAATTCTAAGCAACTCAAGGACCCAAGGAGAGAGTTGGAGATTTCATTTATTTTCATATTTTAATTTTCTCAAATATTGAATAGAGGATCACTTTGGTTTTAAATATTTATCCTCTCCAATTTTTTTTCCAATATTAAAATAAAAGAGAGGGGATAAAATGACTTCTCCAAAATAAAAGAAATATTGGAGGAAAAATGTTAAAATCAAATATTTATTTTTGGGACTTTTATTGCGATTTTATTTGAATTAGAAAAATATGCATGTTTTTGAAATTTGCATTTTAGGCCAGAAAAATGTTCACTTTGTTCTAAATTTCATTTAGACGGTGAAAATTGTTTTTGGAATTTTTAGATTTTTCTTATTAGGATTTTTTTCTCGGCGGAACTGTTTAAAAAAAAATCTCTTCGCCGCCCGACTGGGCCGAAGGCCCAGCCGAGCCTGGCCGCACGCGCGCTGCCGCCGACTCCCCGTGCGGGAGAGACCCCCCCGCCGTCGCGACCGAGTCCGGCCAGGGCATGCCTCCCGAGGCCGACCCCGACCCGACGACCCTCCCCCAAGCAATGCGCCCCCTGCCCCTGAAATACCCCATCGCCGCCCCGCCGACTCCCCACCTCGCCCGCACCGCACCCCACCGCCGGAGCCGCCGCCGTCGCCACCTAACGCTGTCGCCATCGCGC
>NC_041385.1:371750301-371813740 GCF_002162155.2 Triticum dicoccoides
CGCCATCGCGCTGCTTCGCCGCCGCCGCCGCGCCACCGCCCGCCGCCACCCGGCGCCCCGCCAACACCGCCCCGCCCCGCCGAAGCAATGCTGGAGGTAGCCACCGTCGCCGCCGCCGTCCGTCGTTTTTTCGGTTAACCGTTTAGTTTTAAAAAAACCTAGATCTATTCTTTTAAATAGACCGGTTCAGTTTTTTTGGTTTAGTTATCTAGCGGACATTCGTCCATACGTTCGTTTAAACGAACATTGTTCGTCAGTTAGTCGCACACAGCGAACGTTCGTTCGTTAGCCTGTTCGTCTCGTTTTATTTTCTAGGGTTTATCCGCGATTATTTTCGATCGCGATTTCTGCCCTGATCTTTGATCTAGTATACCTTTTTATCCAAATTAGATGAAACAAGTGCCGAAATCTTTTTCTCAAAGCCCTCTTTCTGTTTAACCAACTTGAACAAGATTTTGGTACTATAAAATTTGACTTTAGTCCAGATTAGTAAATGAATCTTGTTTCGTTCGTAGTTTGAGTTTTGTTGCTCCGTTTGATTTGATTCTTTTTGCAAACCGGAGTTCTTCAGTTGAACTTTCTGGTTAGATCTTCTCATTTGTGTTTTACCCGTGATTCTTGTTTGAGTGCTTATGTATGCTATTGTTTGTTTGCGACAGAATTCCTGAAGTGCGAACCATGCAACTACGAGTCTCTAGGTTTTGCGGATCATCATCAAGGCAAGTAACACTTTGATCTTACCACTTTATTACGCAGATTTTATGCATTAGTTCAATCCTCAAACATTGCATGGTTAGGATCTGAATAACATGTGGATTTTGGGAAGTAGATGATGAGGTAGAACCTATTGCCCTTTTATTATCAAACCTTTGGGAGTTACTTCTACGTTATGCTCAGGATTGCTATGCTATGCTCGTAGACGTGGTTTGGGTGAGTGTATCCATGACAGATGTGAGTATTGTTAAATAATGGTTAACTTAAGGTGGCTTCTTAAATACACATCTGGGTGGATTGGTTGAGGCACCCTGGAGCACCCAGTGGTTGTCAGGGCACCTTGAGAATCCAGTGTTGTCCTAGGATATCTCGGAGTACCCGTGCGATCATCCTACGGTTCGCCACCCAGGCTCAAAGGGATCATAAGATATTTCATGCTAGAAACTTCCGTGTGCAGCCACAAGCTATTATGGGCTCTAGCATAGTTGAGTAGGTTGCATGACCTCTTTCAGTGGTGAGCTAGCAGATGTAGGGGAAAGTAGGTGTAAATGTCCATCCAGAGTAAAGAGTTAATGTTTCTGAAAGACTGTGTCTCGGTCATCCATTTCTCAAACACCATGTAGTGCGAGAAATCTTACGGAGGAGATCGAGTCTTGTGGGGAAAAGTGCGCAAACCTCTGCAGACTGTACAAACTAGTCAGGGTTAGCCGTGTCCCCGGTTATGGACATCTTGAGTATCTGGTTCTTGGATTATCATGTTGATGTCATCACTCTAAATTAATTTGTTAGGGTTAATTGATATTGCTTAATTGGGATTGAGTTGGAGGAACCTTCTCAATGTTTAACAACCACCATGATAGTTAAATAAAATTTATTCCTTTGTTGTAGGAAAAAATTGTCTTTATGCAAAAACTTTAACCATAGAGCTTTCCACCAGCCATATATGCATGTAGTGATAGCATTTATTCTGTTCATTACTCTCTTGTGTTACATTGCCAGCATAGTCCACGTGCTGACCCGTTTCGGGCTGCAACATATCATGTTGCTGTTGGAAATATACTCTAGAGGCAATAATAAATTAGTTATTATTATTATATTTCCTTGTTCATGATAATCGTTTATTATCCATGCTATAATTGTATTGATAGGAAACTTAGATACATGTGTGGGTACATAGACAACACCAAGTCCCTAGTAAGCCTCTAGATGACTAGCTCGTTGATCAATAGATGGTTACGGTTTCCTGACCATGTACATTGGATGTTGTTGATAACGGGATCACATCATTAGAAGAATGATGTGATGGACAAGACCCAATCCTAAGCCTAGCACAAAGATCGTGTAGTTTGTATGCTAAAGCTTTTCTAATGTCAAGTATCATTTCCTTAGACCATGAGATTGTGCAACTCTCATATACCGTAGGAATGCTTTGGGTGTACCAAACGTCACAACGTAACTGGGTGGCTATAAAGGTGCACTACAGGTATCTCCGAAAGTGTCTGTTGGGTTGGCACGAATCGAGACTGGGATTTGTCACTCCGGTTGACGGAAAGGTATCTCTGGGCCCACTCGGTAGGACATCATCATAATGTGCACAATGTGACCAATGGGTTGATCACGGGATGATGTGTTACGGAACGAGTAAAGAGACTTGCCGGTAACGAGATTGAACAAGGTATCGGCATACCGACGATCGAATCTCGGGCAAGTACAATACCGCTAGACAAAGGGAATTGTATACGGGATTGCTTGAATCCTTGACATGGTGGTTCATCCGATGAGATCATCGTGGAACATGTGGGAGCCAACATGGGTATCCAGATCCCGCTGTTGGTTATTGGCCAGAGAGCTGTCTCAGTCATGTCTGCATGATTCCCGAATCCGTAGGGTCTACACACTTAAGGTTCGGTGACGCTAGAGTTGTTATGGGAATTGGTGTGCAGTTACCGAATGTTGTTCGGAGTCCCGGATGAGATCCCGGACGTCACGAGGAGTTCCGGAATGGTCCGGAGGTAAAGATTTATATATGGGAAGTCCTATTTTGGCCACCGGAAAATGTTCGGGATTTTTCGGTATTGTACCGAGAAGGTTCTAGAAGGTTTCGGAGTGGGGCCCACCAGCATGGGGGGACCCACATGAACGTGGGTAGTGGGGGCAATGCCCCACACCCTTGGTCAAGGCGCACCAAGATCCCCCCTTAGAAGGAATAGGATCATATCCCGAAGGGATAAAATCAAGATCCCTGAAAAGTGGGGATAACAATCGGTGGGGAAGGAAATGATGGGATTTCTTTCCTCCCACCTTTGCCAATGCCCCAATGGACTTGGAGGGCAAGAAACCAGCCCCCTCCACCCCTATATATAGTGGGGAGGCACATGGGAGCTTCACCCTTGCCCCTGGCGCAGCCCTCTCCCTCCCCAACACCTCCTCCTCCTCCGTAGTGCTTGGCGAAGCCCTGCCGGAGAACTGCAAGCTCCACCACCACACCGTCATGTTGCTGGAGCTCTCCCTCAACTTATCCTCTCCCCTTGCTGGATCAAGAAGGAGGAGACATCCCCGGGCTGTACGTGTGTTGAACGCGGAGGTGCCGTCCGTTCGGCACTAGGATCATCAGTGATTTGGATCATGACGAGTATGACTCCTTCAACCCCATTCTCTTGAACGCTTCCACTTAGCGATCTACAAGGGTATGTAGATGCACTCTTCTCTCTCGTTGCTAGAATCTCCTAGATTGATCTTGGTGATACGTAGGAAAATTTTGAATTATTGCTACGTTCCCCAACAGTGGCATCATGAGCTAGGTCTATTGCGTAGATTCTTTGCACGAGTAGAACACAAAGTAGTTGTGGGCGTTGATTTTGTTCAATATGCTTACCGGTACTAGTCCAATATTGTTTCGACGGTATTGTGGGATGAAGCAGCCCGGACCGACCTTACACATACACTTACGTGAGACAGGTTCCACCGACTGACATGCACTTGTTGCATAAGGTGGCTAGCGGGTGCCAGTCTCTCCCACTTTAGTCAAATCAGATTCGATGAAAAGGGTCCTTATGAAGGGTAAATAGCAATTGACATATCATGTTGTGGTTTTTGCGTAGGTAAGAAACGTTCTTGCTAGAAACCCATAGCAGCCACGTAAAACATGCAAACAACAATTAGAGGACGTCTAACTTCTTTTTGCTGGGTATGGCCAAAAAGAATGTAATGAATGACATGTGATGTATGAGATTGATCATGTTCTTGTAATAGGAATCACGACTTGCATGTCGATGAGTATGACAACCGGCAGGAGCCATAGGAGTTGTCTTAATTTATTGTATGACCTGCGTGTCATTGAACAACACCATGTCATTACTTTACTTTATTGCTAACCGGTAGCCATGGTAGTAGAAGTAATAGTTGGCGAGACAACTTCATGAAGACACGATGATGGAGATCATGATGATGGGGATCATGGTGTCATGCCGGTGACGATGATGATCGTGGAGCCCCGAAGATGGAGATCAAAAGGAGCAAAATGATATTGGCCATATCATGTCACTTTTTGATTGCATGTGATGTTTATCATGTTTATGCATCTTATTTGCTTAGAACGACAGTAGTAAATAAGATGATCCCTCATTAAAATTTCAAGAAAGTGTTCCCCCTAACTGTGCACCGTTGCGAAAGTTCGTCATTTCGAAGAACCACATGATGATCGGGTGTGATAGATTCTAACGTTCACATACAACGGGTGTAAGCCAGATTTACACACGCGAAACACTTAGTTTGACTTGATGAGCCTAGCATGTACAGACATGGCCTCGGAACACAAGAGACCGAAAGGTCGAGCATGAGTCGTATAGCAGATACGATCAACATGAAGATGTTCACCGATGATGACTAGTCCGTCTCACGTGATGATCGGACATGGCCTAGTTGACTCGGATCAAGTAATCACTTAGATGACTAGAGGGATGTCTATCTGAGTGGGAGTTCGTAAGATGAACTTGTTTATCCTGAACATAGTCAAAAGGTTTTTGCAAATTATGTCGTAGCTCGCGCTTTAGTTCTACTGTTTTAGATATGTTCCTAGAGAAAATATAGTTGAAAGTTGAGAGTAGCAATTACGCGGACAGTAGAAGGCTTATGTCCTTAATGCACCGCTCGGTGTGCTGGACCTCGAACGTGGTCTGTGGATGTTGCGAACATCTGACATACACGTTTTGATGACTACATGATAGTTCGGTAATGTTAAATGGTTTAGAATTGAGGCACCGAAGACATTTTTGAAATGTCGCAGAACATATGAGATGTTTGAGGGCTGAAATTGGGATTTCAGGCTCGTGCCCACATCAAGAGGTATAAGACCTCCGACGATTTTCTTAGCCTGCATAATAAGGGAGAAAAGCTCAATCTTGAGCTTGTGCTCAGATTGTCTGAGTACAACAATCACTTGAATCAAGTGGGAGTTGATCTTCTAGATGAGATAGTGATGTTTCTCAAAAGACATTGCCACCAAGCTACTAGAGCTTCGTGACGAACTATAACATAACAGGGATAGATATAATGATCCTTGATCTATTTGCAATGTTCGACACCGCGAATGTAGAAATCAAGAAGGAGCATCAATTGTTGATGGTTAGTAAAACCACTAGTTTTAAGAAGGGCCAGGGCAAGAAGGGGTACTTCATGAAACGACAAATTAGTTGCTGCTCCAGTGAAGAAACCCAAGGTTGAACCCAAACCTGAGACTAAGTGCTTCTGTAATAAGGGGAACAACCACTGGAGCAGAATTACCCTAGATACTTGGTAGATGAGAAGGCTGGCGAGGTCGATAGAAGTATATTGGATATACATTATGTTAATGTGTACTTTACTAGTACTCCTAGTAGCACTAGGGTATTAGATACCGGTTCGGTTGCTAAGTGTTAGTAACTCAAAATAAAAGAGCTACGGAATAAACGGAGACTAGCTAAAGGTGAGATGACGATGTGTGTTGGAAGTGTTTCCAAGGTTGATGTGATCAAGCATCGCCTGCTCCGTCTACCATCGAGATTGGTGTTAAACCTAAATAATTGTTATTTGGTGTTTGCGTTGAGCATAGACATGATTGGATTATGTCTATCGCAATACGGTTATTCATGTAAGGAGAATAATGGTTACTCTATTTATTTGAATAATACCTTCAATGGTCTTGCACCTAAAAGAATGGTTCAATGAATCTCGATCATAGTAATACACATTTTCATGCCAAAAGATATAAGATAGTAATGATAGTACCACTTACTTGTGGCACTGCCATGTAAGTCATATTGGTATAAAACGCATGAAGAAGCTCCATGTTGATGGATCTTTGGACTCACTCGTTTTTGAAAAGTTTGAGACATGCGAGCCATGTCTATTGGTGTATAGGCATGAAGAAACTCCATGCAGATGGATCGTTTGGACTCACTTGATTTTGAATCGCTTGAGAAATGCAAATCATACCACATGGGCAAGATGACTGAAAAGCCCCGTTTTCAGTAAAATGGAACAAGATAGCAACTTGTTGGAAGTAACACATTTTGATGTGTGCAGTCCAATGAGTGCTGAGGCATGCAGTGAATATCGTTATGTTCTTACTTCACGGATGATTTAAGTAGATACTGAGTATATTTACTTGATGAAACACAAGTCTGAATTATTGAATGGTTCAAGTAATTTCAGAGTGAAGTTGAAGATCATCGTGACAAGAGGATAAAATGTTTATGATATGATCATAGAGATGAGTATCTGAGTTATGAGATTTGGCACGCAATTAAGACATTGTGGAAATTGTTTCACAATTAATACCGCCTGGAACACCATAATGTGATGGTGTGTCCGAACATCATATTTGCACCCGATTGGATATAGTGCGTACCATGATGTATCTTATCGAATTACCACTATCGTTCATGGGTTAGGCATTAGAGACAACCGCACTCACTTTAATAGGGCACCACGTAATTCCATTGAGACGACACCGTTTGAACTATGGTTTGGAGAAACCTAAGTTGTCGTTTCTTAAAAGTTTGGGGCTGCGATGCTTATGTGAAAATGTTTCAGGTTGATGAGCTCGAACCCAAAGCAAATAAAAATGCATCTTCAAAGGACACCCAAAACAGTTGGGTATACCTCCTATCTCAGATCCGGAAGAAAAAGTAATTGTTTCTAGAAATGGGTCCTTTCTCGAGGAAAAGTTTCTCTCGAAAGAATTGAGTGGGAGGATGGTGGATACTTGATGAGGTTATTGAACCATCACTTAAACCAGTGAGTAGCAGGGCACATGAAGTTGTTCATGTGGCACCTACACCAATTGAAGTGGAAGCTTATGATAGTGATCATGATGCTTCAGATCAAGTCACTATCGGACCTCGTAGGTCGACAAGGACGCGTACTACTTCAGAGTGGTACGCAATCATGTCTTAGAGGTCATGTTGCTAGACAACAATGAACCTACGAGCTATGGAGAAGCGATTATGGGCCCGGATTCCGACGAATGGCTCGAGGCCATAAAATCCGAGAGAGGATCCATGACTTTGGAAGAAATACTTGATGGTCGTAAGGTCGTTGGGTACAGATGGATTTTAAAAGCAAGACAGACAATGATGGTAAGTATCGCCATTAAGAAAGCTCGACTTGTCGTTAAGATGTTTTCCGACAAGTTCAAGGAGTTGACTACGATGAGACTTTCTCACTCGTAGCGATGCTAAGAGTCTATTGGAATTATATTAGCAATTACTGCATGATTTATGAAATCTTGCAGATAGGATGTCAAAACATTGTTTCCTCAATGATATCCTTGAGGAAAGGTTGTATGTGATACAACCAGAAGGTTTTGTCAATCCTGAAGAACGCTAACAAATATGCAAAGCTCCAGCAATCCTTCTAAGGACTGGAGTAAGCATCTCGGAGTTGGAATGTATGCTTTGATGAGATGATCAAAGATTTTGGGTTTATACAAAGTTTATGAGAAACTTGTATTTCCAAAGAAGTGAGTGGGAACACTATAGAATTTCTGATGAGTATATGTTGTTGACATATTGTTGATCAGAAATGATGTAGATTTCTGGAAAGCATATAGGGTTATTTGAAAAGTGTTTTTCAATAGAAAACCTGGAATAAGCTTCTTGAACATTGAGCATCAAGATCTATGAGGATAGATGAAAAACGCTAAATGGTACTTTCAAATGAGCACATACCTTGACATGATCTTGAAGGTGTTCAAGATGGATCAGTCAAAGAAGGAGTTCTTGCCTGAGTTGTAAGGTATGAAGTTAAGAGTTAAAGCTCGACCACGGCAGAAGAGAGATAAAGGATGAAGGTTGTCCCCTATGCTTCAGACGTAGGCTCTATAGTATGCTATGTTGTGTACCGCACCGGAAGTGTGCCTTGCCATGAGTCAGTCAAGGGGTACAAGAATGATCCAGGAATGGATCATTGGACAAAGGTCAAAATTGTCCTTGGAGTAAAGAAAGGACATGTTTCTCGATTATGGAGGTGATAAAGAGTTCGACGTAAAGGGTTACGTCGACGCAAGCTTTAACACCTGTCCGAATGACTCTGAGTAGCAAACCGGATACGTATAGTGGAGCAACCATTTGGAATAGCTCCAAGTGGAGCGTGGAAGCAGCATTTACATTATGACATAGAGAATTGAGAAATACATACAGATCCGAATGTTGCAGACCCGTTGACTAAAACCTCTCTCACAAGCAAAACATGATCAAACCCCAGAACTCATTGAGTCTTAATCACATGGTGATGTGAACTAGTTTAGTAACACTAGTAAACTCTTTGGATGTTGGTCACATGGCGATGTGACCTGTCAATGTTAATCACATGGCGATGTGAACTAGATTATTGACTCTAGTGCAAGTGGGAGACTGTTGGAAATATGCCCTAGAGGCAATAATAAATTAGTTATTATTATTATATTTCCTTGTTCATGATAATCGTTTATTATCCATGCTATAATTGTATTGATAGGAAACTCAGATACATGTGTGGGTACATAGACAACACCAAGTCCCTAGTAAGCCTCTAGATGACTAGCTCGTTGATCAATAGATGGTTACGGTTTCCTGACCATGGACATTGGATGTTGTTGATAACGGGATCACATCATTAGAAGAATGATGTGATGGACAAGACCCAATCCTAAGCCTAGCACAAAGATCATGTAGTTTGTATGCTAAAGCTTTTCTAATGTCAAGTATCATTTCCTTAGACCATGAGATTGTGCAACTCTCAGATACCGTAGGAATGCTTTGGGTGTACCAAACGTCACAACGTAACTGGGTGGCTATAAAGGTGCACTACAGGTATCTCCGAAAGTGTCTATTGGGTTGGCATGAATCGAGACTGGGATTTGTCACTCCGGTTGACGGAAAGGTATCTCTGGGCCCACTCGGTAGGACATCATCATAATGTGCACAATGTGACCAAGGGGTTGATCACGGGATGATGTGTTATGGAATGAGTAAAGAGACTTGCCGGTAATGAGATTGAACAAGGTATGCGCATACCGACGATCGAATCTCGGGCAAGTACAATACCGCTAGACAAAGGGAATTGTATACGGGATTGCTTGAATCCTTGACATCGTGGTTCATCCGATGAGATCATCGTGGAACATGTGGGAGCCAACATGGGTATCCAGATCCCGTTGTTGGTTATTGGCCAGAGAGCTGTCTCGGTCATGTCTGCATGATTTCCGAACCCATAGGGTCTACACACTTAAGGTTTGGTGACGCTAATGTTGTTATTTGAATTGGTGTGCAGTTACCAAATGTTGTTCGGAGTCCCGGATGAGATCCCGGACGTCACGAGGATTTCCGGAATGGTCCAGAGGTAAAGATTTATATATGGGAAGTCCTATTTTGGCCACCGGAAAATGTTCGGGATTTTTCGGTATTGTACCGGGAAGGTTCTAGAAGGTTTCAGAGTGGGGCCCACCAGCATGGGGGGACCCACATGAACGTGGGTAGTGGGGGCAAGGCCCCACACCCTTGGTCAAGGCGCACCAAGACCCCCCCTTAGAAGGAATAAGATCATATCCCGAAGGGATAAAATCAAGATCCCTAAAAAGTGGGGATAACAATCGGTGGGGAAGGAAATGATGGGATTTCTTTCCTCCCACCTTTGCCAACGCCCCAATGGACTTGGAGGGCAAGAAACCAGCCCCCTCCACCCCTATATATAGTGGGGAGGCGCATGGGAGCTTCACCCTTGCCCCTGGCGCAGCCCTCTCCCTCCCCAACACCTCCTCCGTAGTAGTAGTGCTTGGCGAAGCCCTGCCGGAGAACTGCAAGCTCCACCACCACACCGTCATGCTGCCGGAGCTCTCCCTCAACTTCTCCTCTCCCCTTGCTGGATCAAGAAGGAGGAGATGTCCCCGGGCTGTATGTGTGTTGATCGCGGAGGTGCCGTCCGTTTGGCACTAGGATCATCGGTGATTTGTATCACGACGAGTACGACTCCTTCAACCCCGTTCTCTTGAACGCTTCCGCTTAGCGATCTACAAGGGTATGTAGATGCACTCTCCTCTCTCGTTGCTAGAATCTCCTAGATTGATCTTGGTGATACGTAGGAAAATTTTGAATTATTGCTACGTTCCCCAACAGTTGCAGACTTTTCAGACGACGAGTAAGGTGCCATAGGTCATTGTCGTTCACTCAGCTATGCTGTTGGAGTTGATGGACTCACTTTATCTTCCAAGCCTTCCGCTGTTATCTTATTTAGATGGCCTTAAGCCATATTATTGTAATAAGTTCTCTTTTGAGACATTCGATGTAATAAGTGTGTGATTTAAACTCTGTTATAAATCCTCAAGTACAGTGCGTGTCAGCATTACCGATCCAGGGATGACACTGATGCACAGAGACTAGACTGTTTGAGGTCTGGTCGCTACAAGATGGCATCAGAGCAAACACTGACTGTAGGACACAACCACTAAGTTAAAACCATAGGTCACTCTTCTCTACTCATTTCTGACTCCTCTCCCCTTTTCCACTCTATAGGATGGCAGACTCAAGGAATAAGTTAACACAACTGGATGAAGACACACCTTTTGGGCGACACTTGAAGGAAGTCACTAGGTACCTGAACATCGGAATACCAAGCTTTACCGGGACCTACATCGCCACTTTACCAGAGAAGGAGCGTTGGATGATTCGAGTTCAAGTTCCAGGAAGGACGTTCATGCCAGTCACTGAGCCCATAGAGTTTTCCTTTGATGCACCAACCTGGAGTCTAGGAAAGAGCATGGCAGCCCACATCGCCATGAGACGCATTGGAGAAGTTTATCACAAGGATATTAGGGACACTATCTACCAGATATGTGGGTGCCGAGATGAGCAATGGGAGATGATCATCACCAGGAGGGACAGGTCCATTGCAGCTTTCATCCAGGAGTTAAACCAACACATTCGTCGCTAGGAGAACCAGATGTGCGCAAGCATGATAGATCTGAAGAAGGTAATGGCCAGGATTACGGAGCTAGAGGAGGAACTCAAGTCTACACGTGACGAATATGAGGAGGAAATGACGATACTAGTGGAGAAGAATGACGACATGACCAGGAAGCTAGGAGTATTCATGGGAGACCCCGCGCCAGGAGGAGATGACGACCATTCCAAGGATATTCATTCAGAGGACTACATCATCATCGATGACACCGGTTCTAACCCCGACGACAGCGATGATGACTATGTTGATGAAGCTAGAGCAGATATCATGGAGTCTTCCGCTGATCAAAACTTCTAGTCGACCACCATATCACTAGTAGTATTCCCCCATGTATATAGAATAGTTCGAGCACTTTTGTAACAATAGTTAGACCGATTGTATGCCCTTGTTTTAATTGATTGAAGTGATATGATTGTGTTTGCCTCATGATCATATGGGTAGTGTTTTCCCTTTAGACCTCATTCTATTCTGTTTTCTCACCTTTTCTAAACCCATCAGATGCCTCCGAGACGTGACAATGGATTTGCTTTCCCACTAGAGCTCACTCAGTTGATCCAGCAGCAGAATACCTTGATGCACCTACTAGTCCAGAATCAGAATCAAGGCAACAACAACAACAACCCACCACCACCACCACCTGTTGATCACTTAGCATGTTTCCTAAGGCTGAATCCGCCGGTGTTCTCTAGTAGCACCGAGCCGATTGTTGCAGATGATTGGCTCCGCAAGATTGGAAGGGAGCTGACCACCGCAGGATGCACAGATGCGGAGAGAGTGCATTTTGCCGCACATGAGCTTGATGGACCCGTAGCATCATGGTGGGAGAATTTCACAGCCACTTACCCCATTGATACTGTTACATGGGATCAGTTTCAGCAGGCTTTCTGCACTGCCCATGTTTCAGCAGGAGACATGAACATGAAGAAGTGCGAGTTTCGCAACTTGCGCCAAGGAGGATGCAAAGTGGGCCAGTATGTGGATGAGTTTAGTAAGTTAGCACGTTATGCCCGTGATGACATAGCAACAGATGCTGCTAAGCAGGATAAGTTTCTGGAAGGACTGAATGATGAGTTGAGCTTGCAGTTGATGGTGGCAACATTCAACAACTACCAGGAGTTGGTAGATAGAGCTCTTATGATTGAAGGGAAGCAACATCAGATAGATAGCCGCAAGAGGAAGTATGGACAAGGGAAGTACAATTCAAGAACTCAGCAGAGGCCTCGTTTTACCCCGAACTCGGGAGGACACATTCACCATAACCATGGAGGCCATAATGCCAATGGAGGAAGTTCACATAACCATAGTGGCCCCAAGAATGGGAATGGGAATGGAGAAAGCAACGGCCAGAACCGTTTGAACCCAGCAACGCCTGCCAAGAAGGATCTACGTCACATTACTTGTTTCAAGTGCGGGAAGACTGGACATTATGCCATAGAGTGTTCTGAAGCAAAGAATGGAAATGGCAATGGAAGCTCTGGGAAGAAGCCCAACCCTTTCAACAGGGGACAAGTGAACCACGTTAGCGTGGAGGAGGTTGAAGAGCAGCCAGAAGCAGTTATAGGTAAGTGTTTGGTTAAGTCATTTACTGCAATCGTTCTTTTTGATACAGGTGCATCACATTCATACATATCAAGGGGATTTGTGGATAAGTATAAGTTGCCCACCAAAGTTCTTAGGACACCTATGTTAGTAAGCTCGCTAGGAGCGGAGCATATGGCAAGCCAAGGATGTTTTCAGATGCCATTGACCATAGGTAGGCATGTTTTCCCCTCGGATCTGATAATTGTAGAGTCGCAAGGATTTGATGTGATTTTGGGTATGGATTGGCTATCAATGTATGGAGGGAACATCGATTGCGCCCGTAAGTTAATTATGCTCACCACCCCAGAAGGAAGAAGGATCAAGTATGTATAACATCGATTGTGCCCGTAAGTTAATTATGCTCACCACCCCAGAAGGAAGAAGGATCAAGTATGTATCCCGGCATGTGCCGAAGAGGACTCAAGTGAATTCCTTATCAGGAGTTGTACAGGAGGAAGTACCAGTGGTGAATTATTACCCCGACATATTTTCGGAGGAGTTGCCAGGCATGCCACCGGATAGAGACATTGAGTTTTTGATTGACCTTTTGCCAGTCATTGGGCCAATATCCCAGAGACTGTATCGGATGCCCGCAAAGGATTTGGAGGAAATTAAGAAGCAGATTAAGGAGTTACTAGATAAAGGTTACATTCGACCAAGTTCATCACCTTGGGGAGCCCCAGTACTTCTAGTGGAGAAGAAGGATGGATCATTAAGGATGGTTGTTGATTATCGTGCATTGAATGAAGTGACGATCAAGAATAAGTACCCACTACTGATGATCAACGATTTGTTTGACCAGTTGCAAGGAGCTAAAGTATTTTCCAAGATCGATTTGCGATCAGGATACCACCAACTGAAGATACGAGAGCAGGATATACCTAAGACAGCTTTTACCACAAGGTACGAGCTATATGAGTATACTGTTATGTCATTTGGCGTGACTAACGCGCCTGCCTATTTTATGAACATGATGAACAAGGTGTTTATGGAGTTTTTGGATAAGTTCGTCGTGGTGTTCATTGATGATATATTGGTCTACTCAAAGAATGAAGAGGAGCATAAGGAGCATTTGCGTTTGGTTCTCGAGAAGCTCAGGGAACATCAATTATACGCCAAGTTCAGCAAGTGTGAGTTTTGGTTGAAGGAAGTTGGATTCCTCGGACATGTTATATCCAGAGAAGGAATAGCAGTAGACCCCACCAAGGTTGTCTCAGTGACTAAATGGGTGGCACCCACATCAGCTGGAGAGATCAGGAGTTTTCTCAGACTCGCAGGTTATTACTGGAGATTCATTGAGAATTTCTCCAGGTATACACGGATCACAAGAGTTGGAAATATATCTTCACACAGAAGGAGTTGAATCTCAGGCAAATTAGATGGTTGGAGCTCATTAAGGATTATGATATGAAATTGCACTATCATCCCGGAAAGGTTAATGTAGTAGCCGATGCATTGAGCCACAAGAGTTATGTTAATACGCTCATGACCGGAGAATTACCCAAGGAGTTAGCAGAGGATCTTCGCGAGCTATGTTTGGAAATAGTTCCGAGAGGTTATGTAGCAGCATTGGAGATCCATTCCACTTTGATGGATAAGATTAGAGAAGCCCACAAGACTGACAAGGAGATTCCCGAGATAAAGGAAAGGATGAGAAAAGGAAAGGCTAAAGGATTTTGTGAGGATGAGCATGATACTTTATGGTTTGAGGATCGCGTATATGTGCCTAATGACCTCGAGATAAGGAAGTTTATTCTGCAGGAGGCCCATGATTCGCCGTATTCGATTCACCTAGGAAACTCTAAGATGTATTTGGATTTGAAGGAAAGTTTCTGGTGGACGGGAATGAAGAAGGATATTGCTGAGTATGTAGCAATATGTGATGTATGTCAGAGAGTGAAGGCAGAGCATCAGAAGCCAGCGGGATTGCTACAGCCATTGCCGATACCCAAATGGAAGTGGGACAAGCTTGGCATGGATTTTATCACTTGATTGCCCAGGACTCGTTCAGGCTATGACTCTATATGGGTTGTAGTCGATCGATTGATGAACGTAGCTCATTTCATCCCAGTGAAGACCATCAATACGAGTGCTAAGTTGGCAAAGATATATATGACCAGGATCGTATGTCTACATGGAGTTCCGAGGACCATTGTATCATATAGAGGAACTCAGTTTACCTCAAAGTTCTGGAATCAGTTGCATGAGACCTTGGGTACTAGGCTAGAGTTCAGTACAACCTTTCATCCACAGACAGATGGACAGACCGAGAGAGTCAATCAGATTCTGGAGGACATGTTGAGAGCTTGTGCGCAAGATTATGGATCTAGTTGTGATGACAACTTGTCGTATGGAGAGTTCTCTTATAAAAACAACTATCAAGCCAGTTTGAAGATGGCCCCTTTCAAAGCTTTGTACGGAAGGAGGTGCAGGACACCGTTATTGTGGAATGAAGTTGGAGACCGTAAGTTGTTTGGACCAGATTTGGTTAAGGAGTCTGAAGAGAAGGTTAAGTTGATTCACTATAGACTCAAGGTAGCCCAGTCCAGATAGAAGAGTTATGCGGATTCTAAACGCAAGGAGACAGTTTACAAAGTCAGAGACAGAGTATACCTTCGTGTGTCCCCACTTCGAGGAGTTAAGCGTTTTGGAGTTAAGGGAAAGTTAGCACCACATTTTGTGGGACCATACAAAGTCTTGGAACATATGGGAGAAGTTGCTTACAAGCTGGAATTGCCAGATGGATTGTCAGGAGTTCACGATGTGTTTCATGTTTCCCAGTTAAAGAAGTGCCACGCAGAGATGGCTGATATTCCTCTGAGAGATACAGTGCCACTGGAAGCGATTCAGCTCGATAGTGATTTGACCTACGAGGAGAAACTAGTGAAGCTTCTCGGGTTTGCCAGCCGAGTCACACGCAGCAAGGTTATCAAGTTTTCCAAAGTTCAGTGGAGTCACCATACCCAGGATGAAGCCACCTGTGAATGAGAGGAAGACCTATGGAAGGACCACCCGCACCTATTTTCTAGCCAACCTGAATCTCGAGGGCGAGATTCATCTTAAGGGGGGTAGGTTTGTAACATCCCAAATTTCCAATTTGGAATGTTATACATAGGTCATCATATGCATATCATATTTTATTGCATTTTGGTTGATCCTAGAAATTCTAAGCAACTCAAGGACCTACGGTGAGAGTTGGGGATTTCGTTTATTTTCATATTTGAATTTTCTCAAATATTGAAAAGAGGATCATTTTGGTTTTAAATATTTTTCTTCTCCAAAAATATTTCCAATATTAAAATGAAAAAGAGGAGATAAAATGACTTCTCCAAAATAAAATAAATATTGGATGAAAAATGTTAAAATCAGATATTTATTTTTTGGACTTTTATTGTGATTTTATTTGAATTAGAAAAATATGCATGTTTTCGAAATTTGCATTTTAGGCCAGAAAAATGTTCACTTTGTTCTAAATATTTCATTTAGACGGTGAAAACTGTTTTTGGCATTTTTAGAATTTTTTATATTTATTAGGATTTTTTTTCTCGTCAGAACTGTTTACAAAAACTCTTTGCCGCCCGACTGGGCCGAAGGCCCAGCCGAGCCGGGTCGTACCCGCGCAGCCGCCACCTTCCCGTGCGAGAGAGACCCCGCCGCCGCCACGACCGAGTCCGACCGGGGCATGCCTCCTGAGGCCGACCTCGACCTGGCGCCCCACACCCAAGCAACACGCCCCCTTCCCCTTAAATAACCCGCAGAAGCCAAGCTGAAGCCCCACCTCGCCCGCACCGCACCCCGCTGCCGGAGCCGCCGCCGGAGCCACCTAACGCCGCCGCCGCCGACGACACCGCACCGCCTCCCACCGCCGCCCGCCGGAGCCCTCGCCGGCACCCGGAGCCCCGCCGACTCCGCCCCGCCCCGCCGGAGCAACGCCAGAGGTAGCCACCGCCGCCGCCGCCGTTCGCCTTTTTTTCGGTTAACTGTTCGTTTTTTAACCCAGGACTCTTTTTTTAAATAGATCGGTTCGGTTTTTTCGGTTTAGTTATTTAGCGGGCGTTCGTCCGTACGTTCGTTTAACGAACTTTATTTGTCAGTTAGTCGTAGACAGCGAACGTTCGTTCGTTAGCCTATTCGTCTCGTTTTATTTTCCAGGGTTTATCCGCGATTATTTTCGATCGCGATTTTCTTCCCTGATCTTCGATCTAGTATAACTTTTCACTCATTTATCCAAATTAGATGAAACAAGCGCCTCTCGAAGCCCTCTTTCTGTTTAACCAACTTGAACAAGATTTTGGTACACTAAAATTTGACTTTAGTCCAGATTAGTAAAAAAATCTTGTTTCGTTCGTAGTTTGAGTTTCGTTGCTCCGTTTGATTTGATTCTTTTTGCAAACCGGAGTTCTTCAGTTGAACTTTCTGGTTAGATCTTCTCATTTGAGTTTTACCTGTGCTTCTTGTTTGAGTGCTTATGTGTGCTATTGTTTGTTTGCGATAGAATTCCCGGAGTGTGAAGCATGCTACTACGAGTCTCTAGGTTTTGCGGATCATCAGCAAGGTAAGTAACACTTTGATCATACCCCTTCATTACCCAGTTTTTATGCATTAGTTAAATCCACAAACATTGCATGGTTAGTATCTGAATAACATGTGGATTTTGGGAAGTAGACAACGAGGTAGAACCTATTGCCCTTTTATTATCAAACCTTTGGGAGTTACTTCTATGTTATGCTCAGGATTGCTATGCTATGCTCGTAGACGTGGTTTGGGTGAGTGTATCCATGAAAGATGTGAGTATTGTTAAGTAATGGTTAACTTAAGGTGGCTACTTAAATACACATCTGGGTGGATTGGTCGAGGCACCCTGGAGCACCCAGTGGTTGTCAGGGCACCTGGAGAAGCCAATGTTGTCCTAGGATATCCCGGAGTACCCGTGCAATCATCCTACAGTCCGCCACCCAGGCTCAAAGGGATCATAAGATATTGCATGCTAGAAACTTCCGTGTGCAACCACAAGCTATTAGGGCTCTAGCATAGTTGAGTAGGTTGCATGACCTCTTTCAGTGGTGGTCTAGCAGATGTAGGGGAAAGTAGGTGTAACTGTCCATCTAGAGTAAAGAGTTAATGTTTCTGAATGACTATGTCTCGGTCATCCATTTCTCAAACACCATGTAGTGCGAGAAATCTAACGGAGGAGATCGAGTCTTGTGGGGAAAAGTGCGCAAACCTCTGCAGAGTGTACAAACTAATCATGGTTAGCCGTGTCCCCGGTTATGGACATCTTGAGTATCTGGTTCTTGGATTATGATGTTGATCTCATCACTCTAAATTAATTTGTTTGGGTTAATTGATATTGCTTAATTGTGATTGAGTTGGAGGAACCTTCTCAATGTTTAACAACCACCATGATAGTTAAATAAAATTTATTCCTTTGTTGTTGGAAAAAACTGGCTTTATGCAAAAACTTTAAGCATAGAGCTTTCCACCAGCCATATATGCATGTAGTGATATCATTTATTCTGTTCATTACTCTCTTGTGTTACATTGCTAGCATATTCCATGTGTTGACCTGTTTCGGGCTGCAACATATCATGTTGCGGACTTTTTAGACGACGAGTAAGGTGCCATAGGTCGTTGTCGTTCACTCAGCTATGCCGTTGGAGTTGATGGACTCACTTTATCTTCCAAGCCTTCTGTTGTTATCTTATTTAGATGGTCTTAAGCCATATTATTGTAATAAGTTCTCTTTTGAGACATTCGATGTAATAAGTGTGTGATTTAAACTCTGTTATAAATCCTCAAGTACTGTGCGTGTTAGCATTACCGATCCTGGGATGACACTGACGCACAGAGACTAGACTGTTTGAGGTCTGGTCGCTACAGTCGTTCGTCGTGATCGTGCACATGATGGTTGGAGGTGAATTAGCCTTCATGATGATCTTGATAACGATTGTGACGGTCGTCATCATGAAGATGTGGACGTGGATGAATTGCACTCGCATTGTTTTCGTGCTCTGAAGACTTGTGGCTTGAACGTCGCCGCCTTGAAGATGACGAAGGGGAAGAAGACTTGATCATGGCCCTAATCTCCTCCATCCTTGCATCTTGTTCCTCTTTTTGTGTGGAAAGCTTGTTGTTAATGTAGTCCCTTTTCCTTGTTTCGTAGTGACGAATGTCGTTGGAGAGGTTGTCGATGCGCTCTCGCAAGGTAGAATGTGCGCCATGCATTTGTTTGTTGTAGGTCGACGATGGACGCTTTGGTGATGTAGTTGTTCGTGCCGTCATTGTCGTGGAAGACCGAAGATGAAATGCCTTGCCTATCCATCACAAGACTCGAGAAAATATGATGGGAAGAAAGGAGAGAACTATACCAAATGTACCTTGACCGATGTTGAGAATGGATCAATGATCACTCAATGATGTAACAAGGAAATAGAACAATTGGTACCGATCTCGTCAATTTCTCACACATGCACAAATAAGGCTTATGGTGGAGCTCAGTGAGGATAGTCGCACAAAAAATTTGATGCAAAATGTTAGCAAGAGTCAATAATGTTGAAAGAGATTCACAAATTCGCAAGTGAAACAAGTATACCAATAGCAATATGTGGCACATGGAAACACACACACAGATAGATAAATGGGGTCGTGCAACCACTCTAAGCAATAGCAATGAATCAGACCTGACACCACTCTAAGCAATAGCAGGCATGACAAACAAGCATGAATGAGTAGGCACATCAGGGCTCAAACAACTCCTACTCATACTAGTGGGTTTCATCTATTTACTGTGGCAATGACAGGTCATGCAGAGGATAAAGGGGTTCAACTACTGCAACAAGTAACAGTTGTATCGTTGTTGTCCTAATGCAGTAAAATAGAGCAGGAGCAAGAAAGTTGGATTGTATCGGAATGAACAAGGGGTTTTTGCTTGCCTGGCACTTCTGAAGATAGTATAGTTCTTCATCGGTGTCATGGAACTCATCGTCGGAACAACGTCTACTGAGGGGGGGACAAACACCGGCAACAGAGAAAGAACACAATCAATGCAATGCAATAATATGATGCATGCTCATGACATGGCAATATGATGTGGTTTGAGCTAATGCAATTAGTAGCAGGTTAAATGAAGTTGGTTCGAATCCAGGATTCAAATTCAAACTCCATATGTGGTTATTTAAATGCCATCTAATTGAATTGTCATAAACAGTAGTCATAAGTTGTTCTAACATGCATGAAAATGGTACAGATGGATAGATTGGATTTTTTTGATCAATTTTCATATATAAATTATTTCATTCTGAGTTACGGTTGAATTTATATGAATTTTAGAAGTTTTGGGCATTTTCTGAAAATAATAAATCATTTAAGATTTATTTAAATTCCAGAAAACATTTACTGCATCAGCGCTGCGTCATGCATGCGTCAGCAGTCAACAGAGCCTAACAAGGGTCAAACCTGAGAGTGGGGCCTACTAGTCAATGACTGGGGCTGGTTAGTGCCGCTGACAGGTGGGGCCGGGTCAACTGACACGTCATCAAGTCAACCAGACATGTGGGCCCAGTCAACACCCAGGTCAGCGCGGTCAAAGCTGACGCGTGGGGCCACTGTTGTTAGTTAAGCCTACACAGGAACTAAACTAATATTAATTAAGGGCTTGGGGCCCATGTGTCGTTGGCTCAGGGGGTTGTCTAGTTGGCTGGGTTAGCTCCTAATGACGGAGGCACGTCGGCTCGCCGGAGTTTGGCCGGCGGTGACCATTCCGTGCAGCGGAGCTGCTGCTGGGCGGCACTAGGGGCTGCATTTAGGTGCGGGGAGACCACCAAGAGGGAGCCCGTGCTCTTTCCGCATCCAACGGAGCAGAAAGGAGCGGGCGGGGTGCGCTGAACTCGCCGGAGTCAAGCTTGTGGCGGCGGCCGGAGCTCGGGCGAGCTCGGGGTCGGCGTTAGGGAGCACAGCAGAGGGTGCAGAGCGGTGCTATGGCCTCCTGGGAGTGCATTGAGCACGGCTGCGTGCTCGGTTGCAGCTCTAGGCAACGGTGGCTACGGCGGCGACATGGTCAGCGGCGGCCGGAGATTGGGCGCGGTGGGAACGGCGGCTACGGCGGACAAACGTGCACGGGAGCTAGGGGGAGAGGAAGAGGAGCTCACAGCAGGGTCGGAGAGGGGGTCAGCGAGCTCGGGGAGGCCCTGTGGACGACGAATCGGCAGCAACGATCTCCGGTGCCCGACGAGGGAAACGGCGGCGGTGGTGGCGTTGCGGCGCGTCCGGGGCCTCGTGGCTCGTCAAGGAGGTCGAGGACGTCGAGACGGAGCTTCTGGACGCGTCGGTGAGGCGAGGGGGAGACGGTGGTTGCGGCTGCAGCGAGCGGTGGCGACGAGCTCCGCTCGGTGGGAGAGAGAGGAAGCCAGAGGGGGGGAGAAGGCACGGGAGAGAGTGAGAGGCCTGGGAGGGTGCGTGGCGCCCTCGGGTGAGTCCAGCAGCGAGCAGGAAAGCATGAGGTGGCTAGCGCGTGCGCGCGTTCGTCGGGCACACGCCCTCCTGCCTACTGGCAGGAGGTTGAAGACGGTGGCGGCTACGATCGTGTTGCACAAATCAAGTGAGACGCCAGCACGATTGCTTAAAAGGCACATGCGACACTTGTGCACAACCTGTAAGATGCAAAATGTAGCAACTTTCTATCCCAAGTATGCTATGTATGTATGGTTCCTGGTGTTTTACAAAATGATCCAATATGATTGGATATGACAATCTTATATGCAATGTGGTATGATGCTATGGCACTTGCTTACAAGCTCCTTTGCTCTCTCTTTTTTGCTTAAAATCTTATTTTTTTTCTTTTTTGGGGAATGGCCACTTTTGCACAATGCACAGACCAAGATAGCAATTGTATATATGCGGGAAGAAACTTATGACACAAGGGATGGTACTATGATACCGATATGATACTAATATGATATGATATGTAGGCAATGGAAGGTGTAGATCACTATGTGCACAAGTAACGTTGCTGGCAATACTCAATTTCTAGTCTCGATACGTAAGTGACGCAAAATGGGCTAGGGGTTATCAATGCAATTGCAAGGGGAATATGCAATGGTGTCGTCGAGGTTACTGTCCTTGGCAATGATGAGAGGCAGTGTTGCTGAAGTCGACCTATTCCTAATTAGCCGAAACACCTTAGGAAACGGAAAAACCGCAAACTCAAAATCTCCAAAGGCAAATGTTAAATGGTGGTAGCGAAAAGTGGTGGTGGTTTGCACTCGGCAATGCGGAAGTGGGATGATGGGTTAGGCAAGTGTGAGTTTAAATGACCGTCCCTAAGTAGCCGAAACACCTTAGGAGACACAAGCCACAACTCAAACAGGCTCAAACAAAATTGGTATAAGTTGGGTTGGTGGAAGTGTATGGTAGGCAAGGTTATGCGGAAGTGGTGTTGGTGGTTGATGAAGAAGTAACCGTCCCTAAGTAGCCGAAACACCTTAGGATACTCGAATCACTACTCAAGCAAGCACTAGTGCTATGGGGAACGAAATGGGTTAGGTTGCGGAAGTTGGTGGTAATGCGGATGGTATGGCGGTGGCCCTAGGCAAATATGCCAAAGTTGCAAAAATTTGATGGAGTCAAATGATGTTGGATGTATTTTTGTGGGATGGGGGATGTCAATCGCTTCAAAACGAGCTAAAGAACACCAAAAGCGGACTCCGAATGAATTAGTTATGACCAAAACAAAAATTCAGCCGTGTCAGTTTCAGGGTTAACCGGACATCCGGGAGGAGGTACAGCTCATCCGGGCTATGTTCGGATGATCCAGGAGTACATCCGGATGATCCGGCTTGAACAATTCCGGATGATGGGGGCAGGTCAAACTGCTCGAGATTTCCTCTCGGGGACGAATTTTTGGGCGGAAATTGGATGATTTCGGGGCAAAAATTGCGGAGATTACGTGGATGGAAGGTGCAGAAACTTGGAGGAAAGCTAGATCCACTTGAAACCAAGCAAATCCACAGATCAAAATCAAAAAAACATCATCAAAACCTACAAATCACAAAAAAAATTGGGGCTATTTTTGGTGGGGATATTTGAACTTAGGACGAAATCAAGGAAAAGAAGGGTGGAAAACAGGGGTAGGGGCTCCAAATTTGTGATCAACGTGGCTCATAATACCAAGATGATTTAGGGTAGAACCTTAGATGGCCGGTCTTTCACAATTGGATGGGATCCTACGAAGAACACGAAGAACAAGAGGAGAAATCACGAGGGGAAACATGAGAGAATCACTCAAATCAACAAGATGTGGTCACACATGTACTAGATCCTCAAAACACAAAGAGATACACGATCCAAATCCAACAAAGGATGATACAAGTAGCAAGTTCTTCTCCATGAGGAGGTCTTGAATCCACGATAGATCTTCCCGTGAGGGGTCTTGAATCCAAGATGGATCTTCTCCGTAGAGGCTGCTGTCTCTCTCGGTGGAGTAGATCCGGATGGATGAGCAAAGCGCTATCTCAAATGAGCTAAACCAATGCTAACCCTCAAATGGAGGAGGGGGAGGAGTATATATAGTCTATGCCATGAAGGGGTAAGTGAGGGGCGAAGGGGTACACGGGCCTCAGCCCAAGTCACGCGCGCAGGCATGGTCTGAATGATCCGGATGGGGTCCCGGATGATCCGGGCGTCGGGCGTCCGGGTGATCCGGGCGGCCGTCCGGATGATCTGGCTTCGTCAAGAAGGCTTCGTGTGTCTTCGGGCACATTACCCGGATCGTCCGGACGGGTGTCCGGATCATCCGGGCTTGGTCCGGATCATCTGGGCTTGGTCCGAATCGTCCGGCTGAGGATCCAGATAATCCAGGCAAGTCCAGTCTTGCTCCGATTCTTCCTCTTCCTTCTCCTCTTCCATGCTTGGCCTTGGTCCTTGGATTCTCCATGGTCATCTCGGTTGTACCTGAGTATATGCAAGGTATATGCATGAGGTAGTCGCCATGTCTCACATGTGGAAAGTGAAGGTTCGAAGAGGAGTGAGTTGACCTTGTGTCCAATGGCGTATGATCGAGGTCTCATCGCATGTCCTCTTGGGGCTTGGGGAGTAGTCAAAGTGTACATGGGGATGATCATGGGATGCTCCAAATCATCTCCCCCCCCTTGGGAAAGATCCGACCTCGGATCATGATCCTCATCACCATGGAAATGGTTGTCGTGGACGGACTTGTAGTTGGACGTTGATGAAGGCATTGCACAATCCAAGTACTCCAAGGTGTCTCCGGTATGTGGTACATGCAAAATTAGCAAATACAAACTACACTTGGAAATACAATTGTTAGCGCACACAAAGTGTCCATGAAGTAAGTATGAGTCTGTGCGGCAAGATTGTTCGTGACAAAGCGCATGAAGCTTATCAAGATGATATAGAATGATATGCAAAGCATTTATGGGAACAAAAGCGTTTGTAGTATGCACAAAGGTGTGGTGAATGCAATTCAGGAGACCATTGTGCAAAATGATGTCGTAATGGGACAGTGTATCAAAAGCATGAACATGGTAATTGGTGCTCAATGTGAGTATGTGATCATGCAATTGATTTTGGGCAATTTGATGATGATGTATGAAGATGCCATCAATAAAGATCACAACAAATTTGCTAAGGAAATGCATAAGCTCAGATATCATGGTTGACATGTAAATAGGTGCAACAAGGCAATCATAATGTGAGTCAATCCATGCATAAGATGCAAATTTCTTACGAGTATGAGATGTCCATCGAGCATGACATGTGTGAGCACAATCAACAAATGTGGGGGTGTTGGAGCAATGTGTCAAAGGAGTGTTGATGTACCAATGCTCGATGTCGTGGCATGAGTGGAGGTTCGAAGGTACATCCAATAAGTCCGAGCGCTCCTCAATGTAAAGGTCCATAGAGCCAATCTTCAATGTCCCTCCTGCGTTCTCGAGATGTATTATGTAGACAACAAGAAGAAAACAACAATGAAAGAATGACCCATCCAATATGCGTACTTGAGGATGGCTCAAAGGGAAAGAGTTCACCTTTATGAGGGTGTTGAAAATGTTGGTGTCGCACATCATGTAGACCTTTTCATGACCAATATGTGTCGTCTGGGTAACACCTTGTGAATCCTTTAAAACGAAAGAACATGACAAACACGCGAAAAAACAAATGAGGTTAGAGGAAGTGCAAAACCTATCATTCGTGTGGTAAGATACCCAACAAGTGTATGCATCATGCTCATCATAAGAAAGAACAAGGGAACATTTCATAGTATTGAGGCATAGGATGCGAGAACCAAATACAATAGGCTCAATGAAACAAGCATGCATCACAAGTAAAGTGTCCAATTCTCCAAGATCAATAAACATAGATGCTACTATGGGAGGCAAGCAACAATGAACAAGATATATCATGTGAGAGGCATGAACATATATGTCATCAACCCAAGAAGGCGAGTAAGAATGGAACATGGGTGATGCGACAAAGCAAGCAATCATAGTGATCAAGACAAACAAGCTAGTTGTGCAAAGATGCAACGTACTAGAAGGAATCTTGGCAAGCATGTCATGTGTGCAAATAGTGGGAATATATAATGCACATGACATATCACAAGCATGAAAGCAAGATATAGGAAAAATATCATCAATGTATTGGCGGCAGGCCATATGTAAATAGAAATGGGACATCATGACTCACCCAACACGACAAGTATCAATAGCATGGGGCACAAAGAAATCATGGAAATAGCTACTAGTATCTCCACCAAGCATGCAAATACACATAGAAGTAATATAATGGTGAATCATGGGTAAATGCAAGCGAGGGTCACAATTGCATGGTAAAATCATGTAAAGACACATAACATGCAAAGTGAACACGATAAAGTGGGCATAATGTAACAAGTGGTAAATAGACCATAGTCGTGTGAGATACAAGTAGAAGGGATGTGCGTAGTCGTTGCGCAAAGGGAACGGTGGTAAGGATAGTCCACGGAATCCCAAATCGTCGTTGCCCTCAAGAGCTCGTTTCGTCAACTCTTGGGATTGAGAGGTTGATGAGTATATGTGAGTACCTACACAAAACAAAGGCCAAGGGAAAATTGTGTGTGCATGGTATATGTACACATCATCCATCATGATGCGCACGTGTATGTGTTGGTTAGCACAAAATAGCCAATGCTCAAATAAATGAGATGCACATGTGTATGGCGTATGGTCGAGGTCTCATCGTATGTCCTCTTGGGGCTTGGGGAGTAGTCGAAGTGTACATGGGGATGATCGTGGGATGCTCCGCATCACAAGATCTTCCGCTTGCACAACTATGAGGAAGATAAGAAGATCACTATCGCATCCCTAGAGTTCCAAGACAATGTGCTCATATGGTGGGAACAAGTCCTTGAGCACCAAGAAGCAAGAGGTGGACCACCAATCACCAGATGGGATCAAATGAAGGATGTCATGCGAGCATGCTTTGTGCCAACCTACTACAACCGTGACCTCTTCAAGAAACTCCAACTACTCAACCAAGGAACAAAGAGCCTTGAAGAATACTACAAGGAAATGGAGATCACCATGATAAGAGCCCATGTCACAGAAGATGATGAGCAAACTATGGCCCATTTCTTGAATGGCCTCAATCATCCCATCAAGAAGATTGCCGACTTCCAACCCTACTCCAACCTCATTGAACTAGTCCATCAAGCTACCAAAGCGAAACGTCAAGTCCAAGATGACTTCAAGTACGCCAAGTACTCTTCCAGGAGCTACGGTTTCTCCAACAACCAAGCTTCAACGACTCCAACACCTTCTACCTCAACCAAGCCATCTACAAGCAATGGCGACAAGTCAAGTTACAAGAAAACTTCGACAACCTCAAGTCGTCCTCCTACTACAAGCAACATCAAGCCGAGAGCTTCATCATCCACTCCAACCGATGAGACCGTCAAAACAAGTTCCATCAAGTGATTCACATGCGGCGGCCAAGGCCACTAGTCCTTTGAGTGTTCCAACAAGTGCACCATGATCTTCAACGATGACAGAACATATGAATCCATGAGTGAAGAGGAGATGGAAGCCCTTGACCAAGTGACCATGCACCAGCGTGTTAACTAAGATGAAGATGATCAAGTCTTTTGTGATGAGGATTCGAGCCCCACTCTCGTTGTCTCCAAGGTCTTGACTCTTCAACATCAAGAAGACGAATACCAAAGATGCCACATCTTCCACACCAAGGCCGGCATCAATGGAAGGTCCGTCAAGGTCATCATCGATGGAGGTAGTTGCCATAACTTGGCAAGTGAAGAACTATGCTCCAAGCTCCAATTGGTCAAGATGAAGCACCCGCACCCCTACAAGGTTCAATGGCTAAGCGATTCTGGCACAATCCAAGTCGATCATATGGCACAAGTTTCCTTCAAGATCGGAGCTTATGAAGATACTTTGGAGTGTGATGTCATTCTGATGTCCGTTTGCCACCTCCTTCTTGGACGACCATGTCAATTTGACCGAGGCACCATCCACAATGGGCATACCAATCACTATAGCTTCAAGATGAAAGGAAAGGAGTACGTGCTACGACCTATGTCTCCAAATGAAGTGATCGCCGACAAGCAAGCCACCCATCATGGAGAGAATAGTGAGCGAACAAACCGTGACAAAGAGAGTGAGCGCCACAAGCCAAAATTGAGTGCCTCCATGATGAGAAACAAGAAGAACTTCGTTCTATTTGCCACCAAAAGTGAGATGAGAGAAGTGTGTGAGAACCCATCAAGTGTTATGCTAGGGATGGCAATGGGGACAATCCCCTATGGGGACCCCAAGAACATCCCCATCCCCATCTATTCCCCATCATCCCATCCCCATCCCCGTTTACCTGACTGGGGATGAAATTCCCCCATACCCATGCCCCACTGGGGAATGGGGCCCCATTAGGGTCCCCATCCCCACAAATAGATATTAATATACACAATATGACAAACTATAATCAATATATATACATGGTGTTGTCCTTGTCCTGCTAATGCTGATCTAGATTGTATTGACTTCTTGGTCATGGCGGCGACTGAGATGAGGATGTGAGGTAGGTTTAAGGTTTTCTGCAGTTTTTTTTTGTTTTGGCAAGGTTTTTTGTGAATATTTTAAGGTTGACCACAGTATCATTGTTAAAAAGTGGGTCCCGATGGGTATTGGGTCTGGGGAAGAGGATATCGTCCCCATCCCTGTTGTACCCTATGGGGAATAAATTATTTCGGTAATTATCCCCACGGGGAAATTTTTCACCCATCCCCACCCCCTAATAGATGAATTCCCCATGGGTTTCGTGGGTACGGAGCCCCATTGCCATCCCTATGTTATGCACTATGTCCTTTTGTGCAAGGATGAGGCACCAAAAACTAACACCTCTCACAATCTATCTTTAGTGTTGTCTTCTCTTTTGTAGGAATTCCAAGATGTTTTCCCAACGAGCTACCTCCAGGTCTACCTTCAGTACGAGGCATCGAGCACCGAATCAACCTCGTCCTCGGAGCACCTCTACCTAACAAAGCTCCATACCGCTTTAACCCCGATGAAACTAAGGAGATCCAAATGCAAGTACAACAACTCATTGACAATGGTCATGTACGTGAAAGCTTGAGCCCTTGTGTCGTCCCGATAATCCTTGTTCGCAAGAAAGATGGCACTTATCGCATGTGTTCCGATTGCCGTCCCATCAATGCTATCACCATCCGATATCGTTACCCAATTCAACGCCTAGATGATATGCTTTATGAGCTTAGCGGAGCCACCATCTTCTCTAAGATTGATCTTAAGAGTGGCCACTATCAAATACTCATCCAAGAAGGTGATGAATGGAAAACCGCATTGAAAAAAAATTGGTTTTGTCAGGATCCCGATCCTAAGTCACACCGATCTAGCATGTAACACATCATATCACTTTGCGGCATCACGCATGGTATTCCCACGGGTGCCACCTTACCTCGCCCGGGACCGTTTGCGCATTTTGGCTCACGTATATGATAGTGCCGCTAGCATCCATATGACAAAGAATCTGGGCTGACATGGCTAGTCGTGAACCCAAAGTGGCACTAACTTACAGGGATAGGCATACATGACCCAACAACGAACGTGTCGGTCATCAGCGAGTGAATCCGGGCTGTAGCAACTGGGCTGTAAGTAGGCTAACAGGACTCCGGTAGACACCGCGTGACATTTCCCCGAAGGGACAGACATAGGAACGAAGAAGGACACATGCAGGCCAGCCTAAGTGTTCTGGAGTAGTAGCAAGCTACCAAGGCTCAGTGGAAGCACTAGGAGACATTTCCCGGTAAGAGAGGCTACCAAGGATAAACGACTAGATAGTAAGACCCCACACATACCAAGCATTTCAATAACATACACACAATATGGTCGATATGTGCAAATACAACATGGCATCACAACATGACTCTACAACTCAAGTATTTATTCAATAGGCTCCGAGGAGCGAGATATTACAAACATGGGTCTCATGACCCAACATTCAGAGCATACAAGTCAAAGCACAAGCGGAAGCTTAACATGTCTGAGTACAGACATCTACAAATGAAAAAGGCTGAGAAGCCTGACTATCTACCAGATCCTGCCGAGGGCACAAGATCGTAGCTGAGGTAACAAGCTAAACGTCGAAGTCCACGTGGAACTACTAGCGAGACTGAAATCTCTCTGCAAAAACGTAAAATAGGCAAACGTGAGTACAAATGTACCCAGCAAGACTTACATCAGAACTAACTACATATGCATCATTATCAACAAAGGGGGTGGTGGAGTTTAACTGCAGCAAGCCAGCTTTGACTCGGTGGCTAACCTGAACTACGACTACAAGTAACTCTTTTGAGGTAGCGCACACGAGTCCACATTTTACCATATCAATACACCACTATGGATCCGCTCCCATCTCCCTACGAGAACGCCATCCATAGCACTCACGCTTATCTTGCGTATTTTAGAGTATCCACTTTCACTTGTCTATGAACTATACAGGCAACCCAGAAGTCCTTTACTGCGGACACGACTATTCGAATAGATCATATTAACCCTGCAGAGGTGTACTTCTTCACACACGCTCTCACCACTTACCGCCGTTTACACGACATCTACTCGGCAACCTTCAAGCGAAAGCCCAGCGAGGGTGTCGGCCACGACCTGACTAACCACACAAGTCTCTCGTCCAGGCTTATCGCCTATTCGGGTTCCATCCGCAAGGAGATCCGGCCGGGGTGTCGCTCACGGCCCCAAACGATGTGTGCAGGGTTCCCAAGCCCACCATCCGGGTGCCACTTGGTACACCGGGCCACTGTGCCTAGTCTGTCCCAAGCCCACCTGTACCGGGTGCCACTTGGTAGACTACTAACACTACCTACAAACACTAGAAACTAGTTGCAACTCCTGGACAGAGATCATGTTGATTAATAAGTCGAGAGAGTCAATTAAGGATCCCAATGTGTGGTAGTAGCTGTTCATGGATCACAAACACAGAACTCAGTTCCTGAGGACGGCTGCAATGAGACTACCCACCATGTACTCCTACATGACCTCTCACCGCTACCTTTACCAAATCGTGTTCACATCAGGGCTGACACCACTCTAAGCAATAGCAGGCATGACAAACAAGCATGAATGAGTAGGCACATCAGGGCTCAAACAACTCCTACTCATACTAGTGGGTTTCATCTATTTACTGTGGCAATGACAGGTCATGCAGAGGATAAAGGGGTTCAACTACTGCAACAAGTAACAGTTGTATCGTTGTTGTCCTAATGCAGTAAAATAGAGCAGGAGCGAGAAAGTTGGATTGTATCGGAATGAACAAGGGGTTTTTGCTTGCCTGGCACTTCTGAAGATAGTATAGTTCTTCATCGGTGTCATCGAACTCATCGTCGGAACAACGTCTACTGAGGGGGGGACAAACACCGGCAACAGAGAAAGAACACAATCAATGCAATGCAATAATATGATGCATGCTCATGACATGGCAATATGATGTGGTTTGAGCTAATGCAATTAGTAGCAGGTTAAATGAAGTTGGTTCGAATCCAGGATTCAAATTCAAACTCCATATGTGGTTATTTAAATGCCATCTAATTGAATTGTCATAAACAGTAGTCATAAGTTGTTCTAACATGCATGAAAATGGTACAGATGGATAGATTGGATTTTTCTGATCAATTTTCATATATAAGTTATTTCATTCTGAGTTACGGTTGAATTTATATGAATTTTAGAAGTTTTGGGCATTTTCTGAAAATAATAAATCATTTAAGATTTATTTAAATTCCAGAAAACATTTACTGCATCAGCGCTGCGTCATGCATGCGTCAGCAGTCAACAGAGCCTAACAAGGGTCAAACCTGAGAGTGGGGCCTACTAGTCAATGACTGGGGCTGGTTAGTGCCGCTGACAGGTGGGGCCGGGTCAACTGACACGTCATCAAGTCAACCAGACATGTGGGCCCAGTCAACACCCAGGTCAGCGCAGTCAAAGCTGACGCGTGGGGCCACTGTTGTTAGTTAAGCCTACACAGGAACTAAACTAATATTAATTAAGGGCTTGGGGCCCATGTGTCGTTGGCTCAGGGGGTTGTCTAGTTGGCTGGGTTAGCTCCTAATGACGGAGGCACGTCGGCTCGCCGGAGTTTGGCCGGCGGTGACCATTCCGCGCAGCGGAGCTGCTGCTGGGCGGCACTAGGGGCTGCATTTAGGTGCGGGGAGACCACCAAGAGGGAGCCCGTGCTCTTCCGCATCCAACGGAGCAGAAAGGAGCGGGCGGGGTGCGCTGAACTCGCCGGAGTCAAGCTTGTGGCGGCGGCCGGAGCTCGGGCGAGCTCGGGGTCGGTGTTAGGGAGCACAGCAAAGGGTGCAGAGCGGTGCTATGGCCTCCTGGGAGTGCACTGAGCACGGCTGCGTGCTCGGTTGCAGCTCTAGGCAACGGTGGCTACAGCGGCGACATGGTCAGCGGCGGCCGGAGATTGGGCGCGGTGGGAACGGCGGCTACGGCGGACAAACGTGCACGGGAGCTAGGGGGAGAGGAAGAGGAGCTCACAGCGGGGTCGGAGAGGGGGTCAGCGAGCTCGGGGAGGCCCTGTGGACGACGAATCGGCAGCAACGATCTCCGGTGCCCGACGAGGGAAACGGCGGCGGTGGTGGCGTTGCGGCGCGTCCGGGGCCTCGTGGCTCGTCAAGGAGGTCGAGGACGTCGAGACGGAGCTTCTGGACGCGTCGGTGAGGCGAGGGGGAGACGGTGGTTGCGGCTGCAGCGAGCGGTGGCGACGAGCTCCGCTCGGTGGGAGAGAGAGGAAGCCAGAGGGGGGGAGAAGGCACGGGAGAGAGTGAGAGGCCTGGGAGGGTGCGTGGCGCCCTCGGGTGAGTCCAGCAGCGAGCAGGCAAGCATGAGGTGGCTAGCGCGTGCGCGCGTTTGTCGGGCACACGCCCTCCTGCCTACTGGCAGGAGGTTGAAGACGGTGGCGGCTACGGTGGGCTGGGCTGCACAGTGCTGGACCAGCACAGGAGCTGGGCCGGCTGTGGTGGGCTGCACAAGTAAGCACTTCTCTCTCTCTCTCTTGTTTCTGTTTTCTATTTTGTTTCTCTGTTTAGGTTTAGTAATAATGCTAAACCATTTCATAAAATCCTGGAAATAATTATGGGTGCTTTCTGAATTATTCCAGTGACCCTTAATAATTTCCAACATTTTTGGAGCATCTAAAATATACATAGCATTTAAATAGCCCCAATTCAAATATGTTTGGATTAATTCAAAGTCCAAATATGTCCTGCAAAAATGTGAACCATTTTTGGTAGATGCTTCCACCTTGATCCAGAAATGTTGAACATTTTTAAAGGGCATTTTGAAATCATTGAAAAATATTTTGGTTGAACCTATTTGAATTCCTTTTGATGCTAGGGTTTGAACATCCCCATTTCAAATTTCCATGAAAGTTAAACATGATGCAAGAAAGATGCAAAGGCAGCACCAGAAGCTAGGGATGTGACAACTCGCCCCCACTAAACAAGAATCTCGTCCCGAGATTCAAGCATAGGGTCGGATGAAGGGGAACGCAAACTAACATAATCTTCATGATCCAGGTGGCACTTCATCAGAACGCTGAATCGATCACCATCTTTGACTCGATGTCTTCCTCTGAGAACTCCAGCCAACATGACAATGAGAGGGGAAGGAGACCCTAGAAGAATTGATCTTCTCGAAGGCCGAACAACTCAGGATCAACTCATGGGATGAGACAAAGCAGCATCTCCCGAACTGAGACACGAAGCATACATCTAGAGGGATGGAGTGGAACAGATGGCGAGGGTTCACTAGGTAGACAACAATTCCACACTTAAGGAGGTGGTAAACGATTGTCAACATAGCGAGGAGTTGAGTTGCCATGATACCATAACGGGGCACCTTAGGGAAGTTGACTCGTAGAATTATCCCTTAAGTGGCAGATAGAATTACCTTTGATTCAACGATCATTGGAACTCTTTATACCAGCTTAAGGCAAATCACAATCGATCATTTGGAGGGGTTCGGTAGAATGGCATACCTGGATTAGAATGGATGATGTGGATTACCTTGTTGAAACAACACAAAGGATGGTTTTAGTAACTGGGGAGAAACTCAATAGTAGAGAGTGAATCCACTGTTTGAAAAGTTATAGCATAACCGAAGAAACTAGGAGCAATCCCAGTAGTGCCGATGATAACACCTAGCGCTTGCGCATGCCCTCAAGAACTTGAGCATTTCCATATTCATCAAGGTTTTACCAATATCCGTGTCAAGGATCCTGGCAACACAACATACCACCATGATGAATAGTGATGGACGATGCAGATGCAAACAAAGATAACACCTTCTCGGATTTCACCTTAGCGAGGCCAAGGAAACAGAATCTGGATGATCGACCGAGAGACATTTAGCACTCCGCTTCTAATGTTCTCCTTGATGTGCTAGTGTATCCCATTCATATGGTTTGATATCTAGCACATCAAGTAAAGGTCGGACTTTGGGAACACAAAAATCCATAAGGGACAATTAGGGAGTAAATCCTACGAAATCCTTATGGGGAGGTGGCCAACTTCTTCAATCAAGATACTACAATAATAGGTCTTCCGGCTGGGTGTGTTGGCCACGACATCCACTTTACCGGTTATCGAGGGACCAATATTATAGTTCTTGGGAAATGTTCCAACAATCATATCTACCCAAGATTCAGATCTGGTTGGTGTCAGCATATTCCAGACTTATTGAGTCTACAAAGAAAAATGAAAGTTTGCAACACAAATCGACGAGATGACGTTGCGAGATTATCGGGAAATGGACTACGGTAGTAAGCTCCAAAACATGAGCTGGTTCTGCTACAAGCATGTGAACTCGTTGTCCCAGACAAGCATGACCACATGGTAGTCTTACAACAAAACACTATCGAGTTCTGGTAGGGAACCATCATTGAGGATATCGAAGTTCTTTCATAAGTCCGGATTATTTCTTATGAAGGAACTCCTTCTCCTTGAACAAATCAGTCAGTGGCTTGGTGTGCTAGGGATACATATGGAATGAAGGTTGCAAGTCTCCAAACCACAGAATACTTCGCACGTATGCATGACTGATTTGGGATGATTCCAAAGGAGGCAAAACAAACTTTCTCGAATGCACGGCGACAACTTGCACCAATTGCACATGAACTAGAGGGAGTCACTTCTTACATCCGAGCATATGCTTCAGGAGCGGGTCATGAAGATAATGCTTATAAAATTTTCCAATACTAGCTGGATGTTCAACAGGATTCATGGAGAAGATAGGAATGTTGCTGATGGGCTCAACAACAATTCATCCAGGTGTCCATATAAATGGAGTTCCACAATCATGTGAACAAGGTGATAGCATTGGTCAGACTCAAAGATATAATGGTGTATGCTCGAGGAAACAACCACAAGTAAGACAACATTACGAATATCGTTGGTTCTGATTTGACTTGACGATAGCCCATACTCAAATCAAGGTTTTTACGTGACAAGAGACATATCAACTGATCACAAGGATCAACCAATGAATATATCATCTTTCTTCAACACACACTCACAAGGATATCTCTTTGGAATGAACTAAGTCAGTTAAGCTTTTATCTTCCAACTCTCCAAGTTGTTGTTTGGCTTAACCAACTAGCTCAGGGGTATCCCACACAGATTCTTGGAGAATGGGTGGTTTGGAGGAAACCCAACATGATCACGAACTCAACATAGCGGTCAGGTGACGACCTGGTGATACTTCTGAGAAGATATTCAGAAAATCACGAACCACCGATATGTCTCCAGGCTCGAGAACAATCTTGCTTTTCACGGCAAGACGATGTGATCAAAAGAGCGAGGGACCGATACGATCCCAACTCATTGATCGAAGAGTGCACCCGGAAATAAGGACTAGGTAGCACAATCTATCTAAGAATGAAATTATTGACCTTTAACTACCAAGCAACAAGGTTGCTAGTAGTATTGATTTCACACATCATAGTTCACATGTTGGCATTCCGGTTGCAACAACACAGGGACCGAGGAGTGAATAATGATGGCGAGAAGTATCACTGCATCAAGAATTCATAAGAGAGTGTGCAATTCCCATGATATTCCTGATATAAAGATGGCAATACTTCAAGGTAGAACAGACCAGAAGCTGGATTGCAACTTGATCTGCGGAACACAACTGCTTTGACCCAATCCTGGAAATGGAAAAGGGTACTGGAGTTTGTTTCTCCTAGTCACTCTGGAATAGAATGGCTTGACGGACCACAAGAATAATAAGCATCGATGAACACGAATGCATGACTACTCCTAACTATCAATTGATAGACGAGGCCTGGAAAAAAACTAAAGAGGGACAACTCAAGGAACATGTAACTTTCTGAGTTGTGGATGCATAGACTAGTATGTCAAACCAAGTTCAATAGGTTTCTTCCGGATAACCCATGCAGAAAGGTAGTAGTGGCAGAACAAGAACATAGAATCGAGAACTCATCGAGAGCACCTTTGTTGTGATTCTTTGGTTCAACAAGGAACTGCTGCCATAAGTAGTTCATGGTATTTGGAAGAACGATATACCACGAACCTCGAGGGCTATCACAAGGTTACTAATAACCTAAAGGAACTAGCAAACACTATCGACATGAGGTAGGGTGAATCTTGGGCTCAGAAACCCAGGAGTAGAATAGCTACTACTAACTGGCATCACAGGATGCTTTCGGGAATGATGGCCAGAATCATCACACTTGGACACAGAACATGGCTAGATTACTAGGTGATACTCTAGACATCTAGGGTCATAATAATAGCTCCAACATATACGTCGAGGCGATAGAGTACCTCAACTCACCGTTTAGTGTGGTTAACCTGGCCAGAGAGGACATCGGGAACGGGAAGAAAGAATTTGCAAATGCATCAGACTGTTTAGAAACCTGGGATGACTTGGACAACATAACGGCTGTAAATGCTCAAAAAGATTGGAGACATGCTACAAAAATGGTGGCATAGCCACTCAAAAGCACAATATCAAGGTTTCGGGATCAACAGTTATCATACGGAAGTAGTTGGAACTGAACAGAGGCTTAAATCCACCAATCCTATAAGTCTACGGATTGGTAACACGTAATCCTAATAGAAAGAAGGGAAAGCCTAGTTCCTTAACCCCGTAGGAAAAATAAGATGGCTCAGATCAGAAGGGCATAAGGTATAAGGAGTAAAAAGAGCCTTACGTTCCATCCCACAATCAATTCCCTTATACAACTAAAGAATTTGTAGACTCAACTTCGACCAGTTTGGCTTGGTAATCCTACAAGCAGTCAGGCTCTGATACCAAAGCTGTCAGGACCCCGATCCTAAGTCACACCGATCTAGCATGTAACACATCATATCACTTTGCGGCCTCACGCACGGTATTCCCACGGGTGCCACCTTACCTGGCCCGGGACCGTTTGCGCATTTTGGCTCACGTATATGATAGTGCCGCTAGCATCCATATGACAAAGAATCCGGGCTGACATGGCTAGTCGTGAACCCAAAGTGGCACTAACTTACAGGGACAGGCATACATGACCCAACAACGAACGTGTCGGTCATCAGCGAGTGAATCCGCACTGTAGCAACTGGGCTAGCAGGACTCCGGTAAACCAGGCTGTAAGCAGGCTAACAGAACTCCGGTAGACACCACGTGACATTTCCCCGAAGGGACAGACACATGAACGAAGAAGGACACATGCCGGCCAGCCTAAGTGTTCCGGAGCAGTAGCAAGCTACCAAGGCTCAGTGGAAGCACTAGGAGACATTTCGCGGTAAGAGAGGCTACCAAGGATAAACAACTAGATAGTCAGATCCCACACATACCAAGCATTTCAATAACATACACACAATATGCTCGATATGTGCAAATACAACATGGCGTCACAACATGACTCTACGACGCAAGTATTTTATTCAATAGGCTCCAAGGAGCGAGATATTACAATCATGGGTCTCATGACCCAACATTCAGAGCATACAAGTCAAAGCACAAGCGGAAGCTTAACATGTCTGAGTACAGACATCTACAAATGAAAAAGGCTGAGAAGCCTGACTATCTACCAGATCCTGCCGAGGGCACAAGATCGTAGCTGAGGTAACAAGCTAAACGTCGAAGTCCATGCGGAACTACTAGCGAGACTGAAGTCTCTCTGCAAAAACGTAAAATAGGAAAACATGAGTACAAATGTACCCATCAAGACTTACATCGGAACTAACTACATATGCATCATTATCAACAAAGGGGGTGGTGGAGTTTAACTGCAGCAAGCCAGCTTTGACTCGGTGGCTAACCTAAACTACGACTGCAAGTAACTCTTTTGAGGTGGCGCACATGAGTCCACATATTCACCATATCAATACACCACTATGGATCCGCTCCCGTCTCCCTACGAGAACGCCATGCATAGCACTCACGCTTATCTTGCGTATTTTAGAGTATCCACTTTCACTTGTCTATAAACTGTACAGGCAACCCAGAAGTCCTTTACCGCAGACACAGCTATTCGAATAGATCATATTAACCATGCAGGGATGTACTTCTTCACACACGCTCTCACCACTTACCGCCGTTTACACGACATGTACTCGGCAACCTTCAAGCGGAAGCCCAGCGAGGGTGTCGGCCACGACCTGACTAACCACACAAGTCTCTCGTCCAGGTTTATTGCCTATTCGGGTTCCATCCGCAAGGAGATCCGGCCGGGGTGTCGCTCACTGCCCCAAACGATGTGTGCAGGGTTCCCAAGCCCACCATCCGGGTGCCACTTGGTATACCGGGCCACTGTGCCTAGTCTGTCCCAAGCCCACCTGTACCGGGTGCCACTTGGTAGACTACTAACACTACCTACAAACACTAGAAACTAGTTGCAACTCCTGGACAGAGATCATGTTGATTAATAAGTCGAGAGAGTCAATTAAGGATCCCAATGTGTGGTAGTAGCTGTTCATGGATCACAAACGCAGAACTCAGTTCCTGAGGACGGCTGCAATGAGACAACCCACCATGTACTCCTACATGGCCTCTCACCGCTACCTTTACCAAATCGTGTTCACACATTTAGCTCACACACAGTAGGACATGCTCACACACCTCCAATTGATCCCTGATGAATCAGAACTGACACCACTCTAAGCAATAGCAGGCATGACAAACAAGCATGAATGAGTAGGCACATCAGGGCTTGTCAGTGTACTAGAGTAGGGGTACCCTAGTATCCTGAACTTGTGCACGGGCAGTCGCAGCGCCCCGCGGCAAGGCTTGCCGGGTGACCGCCAAGGTCCTCCGTGGTTCCTTTGGAGCCATTCAAGAACAAAGTATTCAAGCCAAGGAGACAAGGCCCCGGCAAGAGGAGCTTGCCGGGAAGGCCAACCAAGGCATCTCAAGGAACTTGCCGCGACGCGCCATGCGTCCCGGCAAGGCCCGGTGAGCGACAAGCTTCCGGGCGCGGCAAGACAACGGCCGCGGCAAGGCGCTTGCCGCGGCAGGCAACCACTCTGTACTCGCGCTCCAGCACATCCACCAACGTGTCGCCCTGGGGGCCTTTCCAGGCGCGCGTGGCGAGAGGCTGTGCAGCCAGCGGTGCGCGGTGGCATGCGACGCTGACAAGATCGCCATCGTGGCGAGCGGTGGCGTCCCTAACGGTCCCTTTTTGCACTGTTTGGGCGACGCAGACGGGCATTTAATGCCTTTGTCCCCTGCCGTCAAGGTTAGGTAGGATACACTGTACAGGTAGCTGTACCAACCCAATTCCTTTTCCATTTTTGCCCTTGTCTACGTTGCCACCTGTCGGTGACCCCTTGAGCATATAAAAGGAGGCCCATGCGCAACGTAGAGGGGGGCTGGAAACCAGAAAACACTCACGCTCGGTTTCGTGTGTACTGTAGCACTCAGCACACCCGAGAAAGAACTCAATACAATCAGACAAGCAGCAGTAGGAGTATTATCTCTCCGGAGAGCTCCGAAGCTGGGTAAACTGCTCGTGTGCTTCGCCTCGATCTGCCCTTCGTGCGTTCTCCGCCCCCCGCCGAACCGAAAGGGGGCATGGTCCGCCGGCCCCATAGGTGTTCATGGATCAGCTTCCCCGACATCTTTGGCACGCCAGGTAGGGGGCGTCGAGGCTGTGTGAACCCGATCCGGCGTGCACACGAGCCAGATCTTCATCTTCTTCATCGACATGCCACCGAAGAAGAAGACTTCGGCGGCAGCTGTTCCGTCCACGTCAATCCCACCACCACCGGAGCAAATGAGTGGTGGGGAAGACACCGGCGGAAGAACGGACATCGACGAGGGAGCTCACGATGTTGCCAGGTCCAAGGACAAGGCTGCGCAGACCTCGGCGTCCGTACATGTTCCGCGCCCATCTCAGGAGGCGCAGGACCGACGGCGTCATGGTACTCGCAGTACCATACATTTGTTGGGCCAAGATCGAGCTGGTGGATCTCGGGGTGCTCAAGACCAGCATGCACGCCAACATGCTGGCACGAGCGAGGCACGGTCGCCTGGACGGGATACTGCTCCTTCTAACATAGTTAGAAGTCCGAGCATATCCCGCTCCTCGCACCGTTCGCCACTGCCACCCATCACTCCAGCAGAAGCTTTGGCGCGAGCTCAACTGCTCCTGGATTACCCTCCAACGGAAGACAAGATCGACGGATGGAGGGCCACCATTCAGAGTCTCATCGGCTTCGCTAACGGCTACACTCCGCGACAGCCGAGTACATCGCTGCCGCGGCAGAACCGCCAGGCGCGAGCCAATGGCGACGAAGCCGGTGGGGGTGCAACTACCATGCACTCTCCACCCGGAAGGCCAAGATCGCCGACTCGCCGGATCCACCTCGACAGCGACTCCACCGCATCATCGGATCCACGAGCTCGTCGCGATCAGCGCCAAGTTCTTCACGAACGACAGCAAGAAGACACTCGTACTCGCATCGAGCGCCAAAGAGAAGCGCGGTGTCAATCGGACCAGCGCGCTGGGCCCTCTGTTGACATGCATGCGCTAGGGGAACCAGGCAACTTTCCGTACGCGGTAGGATGCCCTGCGTTCACTTGTGAGCTGCGGCAAGTCCAGTGGCCCAGCACGAAGAATTTCAAGCCAGACGTACCAGAGAAGTACGACGGCAAGTCGCATCCGTCGGAGTTCCTCAGCATCTACACCATCGCGGTGCAAGCTGCCGGGGGACGGGACGACAAGATCGTTGCCAACTACTTCCCGCTGGTGCTCAAACCCAATGTCAGATCCTGGCTCATGTACTTGCCGGATACTCCATATCCTCCTGGGCAGACTTATGCCATCAGTTTGTCGGCGCCTTTACTGGCGGCCACAAGCCTCATGGCCAAGAGAGCGATCTTCATCTGCTCGCCCAGAAGGAAGGATAGCCCCTGCGCAAGTACATTCAGAGATTCAGCCGCGTACAGCACAACATCCCAGATGTCCACCCTGCCGCGGTAATCAGCGCGTTCCATCAGAACGTGCGGAACCGCAGGATGCGAGAGGAGATGGCGATGTGCAAGATCAGAGACGTTAGCGAGCTATATGCCCTGGCCGACAAGTGTGCACGTGCTGAGGAAGGGAGGAAACTTCCCGGAGAGAATATAGGAGCAGGAGGATCTGATAGTGAGGAGACTGCCCCGGCAAGGAAAAACCGACGGCGGAACAACAGAAAGAAGAAAGGCAAAGAGGTGCTAGTCATTGAGCAGTCCGGCAAGAAAGCCAAAACTGGTAGCTCCGGCAAGGAGATTGCCGCAGGCGACAACTTCCAGGCTGTGGCGGTCGCCGACAAGCAGGACGGCACCAACAAACAGTACTGCAAGATCCACCGCACCAAGGGCCATGACCTCTAGAGCTGCAAGAAGGTCAAGCAGCTGGTCGAGCAGCAAAAGGCTGAATACGAGCGACGCGACAAGGAGAAGGCCCAGGAGGGTGCTGGAGGATCCGGCAAGAAACGCCCCGGCCAAGGGGGACGCCGCGGCAAGGCCAAGCAGCGACAAGGAGACAGACCTCCCCGCGGCCGCGACAAGGATGAAGATGACGACGACGATGAAGATATGGATGATGACGAGACCGATGAGCAGGAGTTCCAGAAAGCCACAGAGGTCCTGTGCGTTGACGGCGGTGCTTCTCTGCATACTTCACACCACCAGCTCAAGCAGTGGGTACAGGAAGTCAATGCGGCAGAACCACCCATCGAGTCACGCAAGCCTCTGAAATGGTCCATCACGCCTATCATCTTTGATATTGAGGACCAACCTGATCCCATAACTGCGGTTGGGTGCTTGCCGATGTTGGTTTCACCAACTATCCACAACCTCAAGGTCACTAAGATGCTAGTTGACGGCGGGGCCGGCTTGAACTTGATCTCCTCCGCGGTACTCCAAAAACTCCAGATCCCTGATAGCGAGCTCGAAGAGACCGGCACATTCCAAGGAATCAATCCGGGAAGGAGCAGGCCGAAGGGAAAGATCACGTTGCCGGTAACATTTGGCAGCGAGTTGAACTTCAGGACTGAGAGGGTCACTTTTGACGTTGATGATTTTCCATTACCTTACAATGGGATACTCGGCCATCCAGCGCTCACCAAATTCATGGCAGCCTCTCACTATGCATACAACATACTGAAGATGCCAGGCCCGATAAGTGTCATCTCTGTCCCTAGCGACAAGAAGGATGCTCTTATTTGCGCCGACAAGATCTACCGGGAAGCAGCAGCAGCAATGGATCGCAAGTCACTTGCCGTTGAAGCTCCCGGGGCGAAGAAGAAGACCAAGTCCGGCAAGAGTTCTGATGCCCACTCCGGCAAGCGCACCTCTTCGGAGTGCTGCGCTACCGTCGAGGACGCACCATCGAGCTCCACCGGCAAGTGTAAGAAGACAATGGCAGCTCCACCAGACACCAAGAAGGTGTCCGCTAAGGAGGACGGTACTGGTGGTACCTTCACCATCAGTGCCACTCTCGACCCTAAATAGGAAAGCGCGCTCGTTGCTTTCCTGCGGGCGAACGTCGACGTGTTTGCGTGGCAACCGTCTGACATCCCCGGTGTTCCCAGGAAAGTAATCGAGCACCATCTTGCCGTCTGTCCTCATGCGCGGCCCGTCAAGCAGAAAGTCAGGAAACAGGCAGTGGAGCGCCAAGAATTCATTGCAGAAGAAATCAAGAAATTCGAAGCAGCAGGCCTTGTCAGAGGAGTGCTCCATCCTATGTGGTTGGCCAATCCTGTAGTCGTGCATAAGGCAAACGGGAAATGGAGGCTTTGTATCGACTTTACCGATGTCAATAAAGCTTGTCCCAAAGACCCATTTCCCTTGCTGCGCATCGACCAGATTGTTGACTCCATGGCCGGATGTGACTTGCTTTCATTTCTTGATGCATACTCAGGATACCACCAGATCTTCATGGCAGAAGAAGATGAGGAGAAGACCGCATTCATCACCCCATGTGGCACATACTGTTTCGTATGGATGCCCTTCGGTTTAAAGAATGCTGGTTCAACATTTGCAAGGGTAGTTCATGACGCTTTTGAACCGCAAATGCACAGAAATGTGGAAGCCTACATGGATGACATAGTGGTCAAGAGCAAGGACAAGGCAACTCTGATTCAAGATTTAGACGAAACCTTTGCAAATCTGCGCAAGATCAACCTCAAGCTTAACCCCGAGAAGTGTGTGTTTGGAGTCCCTTCCGGCAAGCTTCTCGGGTTCTTCGTGTCTCAACGGGGAATTGAAGCCAATCCCGACAAGATCAAGGCCATTGAGCAGATTGAAGCACCAAAGCGCGTCAAGGATGTGCGAAGACTTGCCGGTTGCGTGGCTGCTCTCAGCAGGTTTATCTCTAGGTCTGCTGAGCGCGCCCTGCCATTTTTCAAAATTCTTAAAAAGGCAGGTCCAATGAAATGGACTCCGGAGGCGGAGGCTGCGCTGCAGGACTTAAAGAGATACCTGTCCTCCACTCCAACACTTGTCGCACCTAAGCCACAAGAGAAGTTGCTGCTATATATAGCGGCAACCAATCAAGTGGTTAGTGCTGCGTTAGTAGCGGAGAGGGAGGCGGATGATGAGCCAGCAACCACGGCAGATGCATCCAGTGACAAGCAGGAGACTTCACCGGCAAGCTCTGGTCCCGACAAAGATGGATCTGCGCAGAAGCGTGACAAGATGCAGAAAAGAATGGTGCAGCGCCCAGTTTACTTTGTCAGTTCCCTTCTGCAGGGGGCTAGATCAAGGTACTCTGGTGTGCAGAAATTGCTTTTTGGCCTTCTCATGGCCTCGAGAAAGCTGCGCCATTACTTCCAAGCACATGAGATCACAGTCGTCACTCGTTTTCCGCTGAAGAGGATACTGCAGAACCCAGAAGCAACAAGCAGGATTGTCGAGTGGGCACTGGAACTGTCAAGCTTTGGCCTCAAGTTTGAAAGCACTTCAACAATCCAAAGCAGAGCATTGGCAGAGTTCATAGCAGAGTGGACGCCAACGCAAGATGAAGAAATTCCAGAAACGAGCATCCCCGTCGAGAAGGCAAGCAAAGAGTGGCTGATGTACTTTGATGGTGCCTTCTCACTGCAAGGCGCCGGTGCGGGCGTGCTAGTTGTCGCACCCACCGGAGAGCACCTCAAGTACGTAGTCCAGATGCACTTTCCCAAGGAGCAAGCAACAAACAATACATCAGAGTATGAAGGCTTGCTTGCCGGTCTCAGGATCGCAGCAGACCTTGGGATCAAGAAGCTCATTGTCAGGGGTGACTCGCAGCTTGTCGTCCGCCAAGTGAACAAGAATTATCAGAGTCCGTTGATGGAAGATTACGTTGATGAGGTGAGGAAGCTAGATGAGCACTTTGACGGCCTGCAGATGGAACATGTTCCAAGAGCTCAGAATGACATCGCCGATGGCCTGTCGAAGTGCGCTGCACTTAAGTTACCTGTGGAACCAGGGATCTTTGTGCTCAAGCTGACTCAACCATCCGTAACACCATCAACTGCATAGAGCAAGAAGAGGAAGTTGATTTCTGGTGACTATTTTCCGGCAGAGCTCCCCGAAGCCGCCGCCAAGAAGGTCCTCAAGATCAACACCAAGGATGCTGAGGGGCAGTCTGCTCCGGCAAGCCCTATGGTTTGTTCCGTTGAAGCAGACGCTCCCGACAAGTTTTGCTCCGGCAAGCTTGCCGGGGAACATCAAGCTCCAGCGGAGCCAAGGTTCTTGCCGTAGAAGAGGATGTTCCCGCAGCAGCAGATGTGCCTTTAGTCCTTGTTGTCGAGCCACAAGCTCCAGCATGGGCACAACAGATTGTCCGTTTCCTTCAGACAGGAGAACTTCCCGAAGAGCAAGAAGAAGAGGAAAGAGTAGCCCGGCAGTCAAGTATGTACCAGTTTGTCGACAGCACACTGTACAGAAGAAGACTCAATGGCGTGAAATTGAAGTGCATTCACCGGGAAGAAGGACAAGAGCTGTTGGCAGAGATACATGGAGGCATATGTGGTCACCACATTGGAGCAAGAGCACTTGCCGGCAAAGCGTTCTGGCAAGGTTTCTTTTGGCCGACAGCCCTCCAGGATGCAACTGCACAAGTAACCAAGTGTGAAGCATGCCAGTTCCATTCCAAGTAGATACACCAGCCAGCTCAAGCTCTCCAGACGATCCCTTTATCCTGGCCATTTTCGGTCTGGGGGCTCGACATCCTCGGCCCCTTTCCCCGAGCTGTCGGGGGCTTTGAGTACTTGTACGTTGCAATCGACAAGTTCACAAAGTGGCCGGAAGTGGAAGCAGTGAGGAAGGTGACAGCACAGTCAGCAGTCAAGTTCTTCAGGTCGATTGTTTGCCGCTTCGGGATCCCTAACAGGATCATCACCGACAATGGCACGCAATTCACGAGCCGCACCTTCATGCAGTATGTCCAAGATCTTGGCGCCAAGGTCTGCTTCGCTTCTGTTGCTCATCCGAGAAGCAATGATCAAGCGGAGAGGGCAAATGCTGAAGTGCTGCATGGGCTCAAGACCAGAACTTTCGACAGGCTGCACAAGTGCGGAAAGAACTGGATCGAGGAGCTGCCGGTGGTTCTTTGGTCGATCAGGACGACGCCAAATCGAGCCACTGGCCAGACACCTTTCGCTCTAGTCTATGGAGCAGAGGCAGTTCTCCCCAGGGAACTCGTATACGGGTCACCTCGAGTGCTCACTTATGATGAGCTTGAGCAAGAGCAGTTGCGACAAGATGACGCGCTGCTCCTTGAGGAAGACCGTCTTCAGGCTGCTGTACGAGCTGCTCGATACCAACAAGCTTTGCGCCGCTACCATAGCCGCAAAGTTAATGCCAGAAGCTTCGAGGAAGGCGACCTTGTTCTTCGGCGCGTTCAGTCTGCCAAGAATTCCAACAAGTTGACGCCAAAGTGGGAAGGCCCTTACCGGGTGAAACGAATCACTAGGCCTGGCGCTGTCCGCCTTGAGACCGAAGATGGCATTCCAGTGAGCAACTCCTGGAACATTGAGCATCTTCGTAAGTTTTACCCATAGGGCGCGGTTGCCGGAACCCATTCCGGCAACCACCTTTTGTACAAGTCTTGCCGATGTTGCATGTAATCCTTTGTACAAAGCCGGACGCAGACCCCGTGCATAAGTAAAGCTCATGTGCTCCGCACATCTTGTCAATTTCATGCTCTTTATTTTTGCATGCGTTATCTCACACTTTGTGCAGCGCCTACCCCCGGTAAGCAATAACGAGCCATAAGGCTCCATGTCTTTATTTTCTCTTCTTCCTTTTTCTCAAAAAGGAAAGGAAGGTTCCCTCGCCCACAAGTTTGCCGGGGGGAAAGGAGAAGATAATGGTGTGGACCAGGCATCGATAATGGTGTGGACCAGGCGTCGTTCAAGCAAGTTTTCGCCTTACCGGGAAGCAAATGACAGAAAAGCTAAGTTGCCAAAGTTTGAGCAATCAGTTTTTAAATTTTTAAGTTATCTTCCTCGAACGACCGCACTTTGTATGGAAAACCTGTGCGCGGAGGAACCAACTCGTAGCTAGTTGCGCCCTTACTTTGTTTCGAGTCCGCTCAACAACTTAAGTGAGCTGCGACTAGTTGCGACAAGGTTTCTTGTCGGAAGCGGCACCGCCAGCAGGCTGCTGACGTCCCGCACTCAGTGCTCGCGTGCCTGTGCCGACAAGTTCCCTAAAAGCGTAGCGTAAAAACATACAAAGGAAGGAATCAAGTAAAGGAAATAACATAGCAATCTCTACCCAAAATAGAGTTATATTACAAGATAGCTTGTGGCAGCTCTAACAGTTTGTTCTTATAACATGACCATCAGCGACGAAAAAAAAAACGGGCGGCCTAATCTACGTGATCGCCCTCAACCCTCTTGATCTCGCTCACCTTGTCCACAATGGGTGCGAAAAGGGCCTTGAGCGCGTCCAGATCAGCATCCGGCGGCAAGGATTTGAGGATGTTGGTGAGGTTGAGGCCTGGATTGCGGAAGGCCACCTTCACCAGCACCTTCTGAAGAACTCCTGCACAAATCTTGCGCGACTCGTCGGCCAGCTGCTTTGGGATCTTCTCCCGGAGTCACTGGAGGGCCGTCGCCACGCCTTTGAAGAACAAGCTGAGCTTGGCGCTGGGTTGGAGGTGCTCGTCGGAAGAATACCCGAGGTCCTCCATCCGCAGCTGCGCCAGCTCCCCATCGATGGCGGCGGCAACATTCACCAGACCCTCGGTCCAGTGCTCCACGGTCTCCCTAAAAGTAACCTGGGCGGCAGCAGCACTCGCCAGCAGCGCCTCGTCGGCCTTGATCTTCTCCGACAAGGCCACCTCTCGCTCCCTGGCGCCGTCCAGCGTCTAAGTCAAAGTAGCCAGCTTCAACTCGAGATCTGCATTGGAATCCTTGGCGGCACTGAGCTCCTTGCTCCTCTCAGCGAGAAGACCCTGCAGCTCACCATGAGCAGCAGCGTCCTTCTCGCGCTCACGCTTGAGCGCGGCAAGCTCCTCGCCGCTCGCCCTGAGATCGGTTTCCAGCTGCGCCACCTTCATCTCCAGCTCCTTCTTGGCGGCGTCGGCAGCTGCAGTGGCATCCTTTGCTTCCTTGAGAGCCCCGCCAATTTCTTGCTCGCGCGCGGCAAGCTCCTCCTCGTGGCTGTCAAGGTTGACCTTGCGCTGCGCCAACTCTCCTTCCTGCGCAAATAGATTTTCGGCGACTAGCCGTTGCTTCTCTTCAACTTCAGCCTTCTCGAGGAGGAAGGCTTTCCACTCCTCGAGAAGTTGCTCCCGCTCCTCTGCCAGGGACCAGAGAGTTTCCTGCCTGAGACCCCGGAGCTCCTCCACATGCTTCTCGATATCCACTCCCGCCTTCGCGACAAGTGCTTTGCGGGATGCCAGCTTGGCTTGTCGGGTGCAGTAGAGCGATAGCAGCTTCCGCAGCAGCCGCTCCTCTTCAGACTCGTCGCTGCTGCTGCTTGGCGCGTCGACCAGCGTCAGCCTAGCGGAGGCGAGCACTTCTCCGTCCAGAATTTCTCCTTCGACCGGCGCCCTGGAGCTTGACGCCCAGGGGAGCTTGATGAAGATACCGTCGCTGGCCTTCAAATAGGCGCCGGGCTGGGGCTCTTCGGAGCCTGGCGCTGCAGCATCGGCGGAGGGATCAGCGGTCGGCGCAGCGCCTGGCACTCCTGCGGCCTCGGGGCCGTCAGTGCGATTGCCGGATCCCTCGCCAGCTTCTTCGGCGGCAGCTTTGGCGGCCTCCTCGCCGGCGGGATCATCAGCACCAGCCTCTCCGTCGGTGGCAACGGCGTCATCGGTGTTGCTGTGCGCGTTCTCCTTGCCGGCGACCTCGGTTTCCATTGGCTCCGCGGCAGATGGATCTGACGAACGGAAAAAGGAGAAAAGTCAAGCAAATACTCAGAAAGAAAATCAGAAGAAGAAGAGCCCAAGGGAAGTTTTCAAGCAAAAGGATTACCTGTGCTGGGATCTGCAGTCGTGGTCTCAACCACCGAAGGATCACTGGTGCTGTCCCTTGCCGGAGAACTATCCCTTGCCGGGGAGCTGTCCCTTGCCGGAGAATTCTCCCTTGCCGGAGAACGCTCCCTTGCCGGGGAAGCCTCCCTTGGCGGTGTAGTCGAAGCAGATAGCACTTCGGGAGCAGCTTCCGGGCACTCCTGGTGAGGCTGCTCTGCTCCTACACTAACCAACAGTCAGATATCAGCAAAGAAAAAGCAACCATGCGCGCCTGACAGCATGAAGTAAGCCATATACTTACGCTGAGGGCTGCGCTGAGGGCTGCTTTGAGCAATGGTTGCCGGGTCTGACAAGGTGGTCTCGGACATGTCCTCTGCCGTCGCGGTGGGGTTGTCCTCGATGACAATCACCGGGGCCTTGGCTCTCTTCGCCGCTCTCTGGGCCAGAGTCCTGAAAAGGAACGGGTTCAGAGTAAAGCAAGTCAGATACAAGACAAAGCAATAAAATTGAAGAACTACAAGAATAGCAAGGAATCTTACTCTTCTTCTTCCTCGTTGGAGCTGAGCGCGGAGAGATCGAAGTCTGGCTCGCCTCCAGTGCGACGAGGCGGAGGAGTAGGTTGCCTTGCCCACTTGGCAGGAGCAGTAGCGGTGGACCGGGAAGACCCCGCCCCAGTTGCCGCAGCGGCTTGAGGCACTCCCGCGGCAACAGTGCTTGCCGCGGTGGAGCTTGTCGCGCGGCTCGGCGGCTGTTGACTCATTTGCCGCCCCGCAACGTCCCCGGCCTTGCGGAGACGCCTTCTTGGTGGAGCTGGGGGCTCCGCTTGCGGCAAGCTATCTGAAGGTTCGGGCCCGACATGCTCTCCCTCGCCAGGCTCGCTCGGCTCAGCTTCAGGCCCGACAAGCTCTTCCTCGCCGGCGAACTCCTCTCGCTCGGCAAGGCTTGCCGCCTCTGCTGCCTCTGCCTCCTCCATGGTGAATCCAAACTCGCCCGTGGCAGTAGCTGCTGCCACCTCTTCCAGCCTGGTGGCGATGCGCTGCATCTCATCATCGGTGGTGTCGCGGGTGAGGCTCTTCTGCTCGTCGGAGCGGACCGGCACTTCAACCAAGCCGTGAAAGAACTCCTGCATGATGGCGTCTGCCGGCTCTTGCCAAGTTGGGAGAATTCCATGCGAGTCGCACAGCGGCATCATTGCGCGGATGCGGTCGAGCGAGGAATTGTTGCACAACGGAACGACACCCCTCGGCAGCATGAATGGATGTTGGGGATCGCGCTTGAACAGCTCCAGGAGCATCGCATCCAGCTCCAGGACGGTGAATTTGAAGTTGAGGCCCGGGCGCAGCCTCATGATATCCGCCGAGTTCTGGAACTCCCAAGCATGTCTCCCCCTCTCCTGCAGGGGGGCGATGCGGCGGCGAAGAAAATCTGCGCCAACGGCGCCTACGGTGAGCCCGGCAAGCCTAAGGCGAAGGATCCAGGTGACGGCAATCTTCAGCCTATCGTCTTCCGGGGCCACGTTGCTCCAATCGTTGCCGCGCACTATTGGGGCTTGGCGCAGGGCAGTAAATGGCTGCGGGTTCTCCTCGACAATCCAGCACCACTTTGCTCTCCACTCCTCCCACTTGCTGCGGAGCTCTCCTTCCAGATAAGCTTCCTTCTTGCTGACTCTCGAGATCCAAGCGGTCCCGCCGGCAAGAGGCTCCCCTCTCTCAACCCGAGGCATAAAGAAGTGGCGGAAAAGAGCTACGTTTGGATGGACTCCGACAAAGTTTTCGCAGAGATGTGCAAAAACTGCCATGGTCAGAACGGCGTTGGGGGTAAAGTCAAGGAGGCGGAACCCGTAGGTGTTCATGATGTCACAGAAGAATTCAGAGAAGGGCGGGCAGAGCCCGCAGTAGAAGAACAGCGCAAAGAAGGGGTACCCGTTTGGAGCTAGTGCCGAAGCGGCGGCCGGAAGTACCCTCGTGCGCGGATGCGCTCGCGTCTCCGTTGACCAGAAAAGGTAGTAGTACTCCCTCAGCTCCTTCGCCGCAAGCTGAGGGGGGAAGATGGCCCGCTCCTTCCGCAGCACCGCGAGCCGCTGTGCCTCGACCGATTTCACGCCCTTCCCCTTGTCGGCTTTCGGAGCCATGGCGGAGGTGGTGGGGGAGATCGATGGCGTTGGTGGTGCTGGTGGCAATGGGGGGCGGAGCGCTGCTCTCTTTCAGCTTCGGGAAGAAGGGGGGAGCGGCGGAGATTTGTGAAGACTGGAGTAGCAACCGGCGAGATGGGCGAACTGCCCCTGTTTCCCCTTGCTTATAAAGAGGGAGCGGGCGGACGTTTCGTCCTTCCGAATAAAGAAACCACCCACGATCTCTCCCACGACGCCGCATTCGACGCGTGCCGTTCGGAGAGGGCGCGGCGGATACGGAGCAAGATACGGCGTAAACCAGGCCGCGTGTGCCCGTGCCCTGTTTTGGGCCTGGCCCAACAGTGCTCGGCACCGTGTGTGGCCCAGGCCCAGGGGCTCCTGTCGGTGTACTAGAGTAGGGGTACCCTAGTATCCCGAACTTGTGCACGGGCAGTCGCAGCGCCCCGCGGCAAGGCTTGCCAGGTGACCGCCAAGGTCCTCCGTGGTTCCTTTGGAGCCATTCAAGAACAAAGTATTCAAGCCAAGGAGACAAGGCCCCGGCAAGAGGAGCTTGCCGGGAAGGCCAACCAAGGCATCTCAAGGAACTTGCCGCGACGCGCCATGCGTCCCGGCAAGGCCCGGTGAGTGACAAGCTTCCGGGCGCGGCAAGACAACGGCCGCGGCAAGGCGCTTGCCGCGGCAGGCAACCACTCTGTACCCGCGCTCCAGCACATCCACCAACGTGTCGCCCTGGGGGCCTTTCCAGGCGCGCGTGGCGAGAGGCTGTGCAGCCAGCGGTGCACGGTGGCGTGTGACGCTGACAAGATTGCCATCGTGGCGAGCGGTGGCGTCCCTGACGGTCCCTTTTTGCACTGTTTGGGCGACGTAGACGGGCATTTAATGCCTTTGTCCCCTGCCGTCAAGGTTAGGTAGGATACACTGTACAGGTAGCTGTACCAACCCAATTCCTTTTCCATTTTTGCCCTTGTCTACGTTGCCACCTGTCGGCGACCCCTTGAGCATATAAAAGGAGGCCCATGCGCAACGTAGAGGGGGGTTGGAAACCAGAAAACACTCACGCTCGGTTTCGTGTGTACTGTAGCACTCAGCACACCCGAGCAAGAACTCAATACAATCAGACAAGCAGTAGTAGGAGCATTATCTCTCCGGAGAGCTCCGAAGCTGGGTAAACTGCTCGTGTGCTTCGCCTCGATCTGCCCTTCGTGTGATCTCCTCCCCCCGCCGAACCGAAAAGGGGCTCGGTCCGCCAGCCCCATAGGTGTTTGTGGATCAGCTTCCCCGACAGGGCTCAAACAACTCCTACTCATACTAGTGGGTTTCATCTATTTACTGTGGCAATGACAGGTCATGTAGAGGATAAAGGGGTTCAACTACCACAACAAGTAACAGTTGTATCGTTGTTGTCCTAATGCACTAAAATAGAGCAGGAGCGAGAAAGTTGGATTGTATCAGAATGAACAAGGGGGTTTTGCTTGCCTGGCACTTCTGAAGATAGTATAGTTCTTCATCGGTGTCATCGAACTCATCGTCGGAACAACGTCTACTGAGGGGGGACAAACACTGGCAACAAAGAAAGAACACAATCAATGCAATGCAACAATATGATGCATGCTCATGACATGGCAATATGATGTGGTTTGAGCTAATGCAACTAGTAGCAGGTTAAATGAAGTTGGTTTGCATCCAGGATTCAAATTCAAACTCCATATGTGGTTATTTAAATGTCATCTAATTGAATTGTCCTAAACAGTAGTCATAAGTTGTTCTAACATGCATGAAAGTGGTACAGATGGATAGATTGGATTTTTCTGATCATTTTTCATATATAAATTATTTCATTCTGAGTTACGGTTGAATTTATATGAATTTTAGAATTTTTGGGTATTTTCTGAAAATAATAAATCATTTAAGATTTATTTAAATTCCAGAAAACATTTACTGCATCAGCGCTGCGTCATGCATGCGTCAGCAGTCAACAGAGCCTAACAAGGGTCAAACCTAAGAGTGGGGCCTACTAGTCAGTGACTGGGGCTGGTTAGTGCCGCTAACAGGTGGGGCCGGGTCAACTGACACGTCATCAAGTCAACCAGACATGTGGGCCCAGTCAACACCCAGGTCAGCGCGGTCAAAGCTGACGCGTGGGGCCACTGTTGTTAGTTAAGCCTACACAGGAACTAAACTAATATTAATTAAGGGCTTGGGGCTAATGTGTTGTTGGCTCAGGGGGTTGTTTAGTTGGCTGGGTTAGCTCCTAATGACGGAGGCACGTCGGCTCGCCGGAGTTTGGCCGACGGTGACCATTCCGCGCGGCGGAGCTGCTGTTGGGCGGCGCTAGGGGCTGCGTTTAGGTGCGGGGAGACCACCAGGAGGGAGCCCGTGCTCTTCCGCATCCAACGGAGCAGAAAGAAGCGGGCGGGGTGCGCTGAACTCGCCGAAGTCGAGCTCGTGGCGGCGGCCGAAGCTCGGGCGAGCTCGGGGTCGGCGTTAGGGAGCACAGCAGAGGGTGCAGAGGGGTGCTATGGCCTCCTGGGGGTGCACTGAGCACGGCTGCGTGCTCGGTTGCAGCTCTAGGCAACGGTGGCTACGGCGGCGACATGGTCAGCGGCGGCCAGAGATCGGGCGCGGTGGGAACGGCGGCTACGGCGGCCAAACATGCACGGGAGCCAGGGGGAGAGGAAGAGGAGATCACAGTGGGGTCGAAGAGGGGGTCAGCGAGCTCGGGGAGGCCCTGTGGACGACGAATCGGCGGCGACGATCTCCGGTGCCCGACGAGGGAAACATCGGCGGTGGCGGCGTTGCGGCGCGTCCGGGGCCTCGTGGCTTGTCAAGGAGATCGAGGACGTCGAGAAGGAGCTTCTGGACGCATCGGTGAGGCGAGGGGGAGACGGTGGTTGCGGCTGCAGCGAGCGGTGGCGACGAGCTCCGCTTGGTGGGAGAGAGAGGAAGCCAGAGGGGGTGGGAGAAGGCACGAGAGAGAGTGAGAGGCCTGGGAGGGTGCGTGGCGCCCTCAGGTGAGTCCAGCGGCGAGCAGGCAAGCATGAGGTGGCTGGCGCATGCGCGCGCGCGTCAGGCACACGCCCTCCTGCCTACTGGCAGGAGGTTGAAGACGGTGGCGGCTGCGGTGGGCTGGGCTGCACAGTGCTGGACCAGCACAGGAGCTGGGCCGGCTCTGGTGGGCTGCACAGGTAAGCACTTCTCTCTCTCTCTCTCTTGTTTCTGTTTTCTATTTTGTTTCTCTGTTTTGGTTTAGTAATAATGCTAAACCATTTCATAAAATCCTGGAAATAATTATGGGTGCTTTCTGAATTATTCCAGTGACCCTTAACAATTTCCAACATTTTTGGAGCATGTAAAATATACATAGGATTTAAATAGCCCCAATTCAAAGTCCAAATATGTCCTGCAAAAATGTGAACCATTTTTGGTAGATGCTTCCACCTTGATCCAGAAATGATGAACATTTTTAAAGGGCATTTTGAAATCATTGAAAAATATTTTGGTTGAACCTATTTGAATTCCTTTTGATGCTAGGGTTTGAACATCCCCATTTCAAATTTCCATGAAAGTTAAACATGATGCAAGCAAGATGCAAACACTAGGCAGCACCAGAAGCTAGGGATGTGACAGGTTTATATGAATGGCTTGTAATGCCAATGGGTTTATCCGAAGCACCCGGTACTTTCATGTGAGTCATGCATTTTGTTCTTCGACCATATATTGGTGTATTTGTTGTGGTCTATTTTGATGATATTCTTGTATTTAGCAAAGCCCTCAAGATCATGTCACCCATCTTAGAACCGTGTTACAAACCTTTAGGAAAGACTGCCTTTATGCTAATACAGACAAATGCCTTCTTGGTGTTGATAAGCTTGTTTTCTAGGGTTTCCTTGTGTCTTCTAAGGGTGTTCATGTAGATGAGTCTAAGATCAATGCTATTAAAACATGGCCCCAACAAACCAACTTGCGACAAGTGCGTAGTTTTCTTGGTTTAGCCGGTTTCTATCGTAGATTTGTGAAGAATTTTAGCACCATTGCTTCACCTTTGCATGCTTTGAGTAAGAAAAATGTGCCATTTGTTTGGGACCATCCCAAGATACGCATTTAATGAGCTTAAGAATTTCTTACTCACACTACAGGAATCAGCTACTTTGCCATCTGCCACAGCGGACGGCAAAGCCAGGGACGGCGGACGGCAAAATGCTTTGCCGTCAGCGGCGGACGGCAAACAGTGACGGCAAAGACAGGGTCAGCAAACAGGCCCTTTGCCGTCTGCTTTTTATGGCGGACGACAAAGAGTGCTTTGCCTACATCGGCGGACGGCAAAGAGGAGTGACGGAAAAATACTGGACGTCCGCCAGCGTTAGTCCGTTAGGCGGCTAACGGCGGCCTTTGCCGTCAGCCAGCGGACAACAAATTTGAGCGCCTCTTTGCCGTCCGCCAGTTGACGTCAGCAATGCGTCAGCGCCCGCTGTGTTTTGCCGTCAGCCACGGCGGATGGCAAAGGCAAAGTCTTTGCCATCAGCTTAACTTTGCCGTCCGCCACGGTAGGAAAATTTGCCAAATGGCTCATCTCTGAGGAAGCACAGGTGGCCGCCACGTGTCCCCTTTGCCATCTGCCACCGACGGCAAAGGGGTCTTTGCCGTCTGGCGCGGACGGCAAAGAGCCTGTAATACCTCTTTTTTATTCTGTTTTTCTTATATCCAACAATTATCACAAAAAATATATCACAACACATATATATCCATCACATAAATATCCAGCACATATATATCCAACATAATAAATATCCAGCACATATATATCCATCCATACATACATAGTAGGTTGCACATAGTCCCATCAATCCATACATATTACAATATGCAAAGTTTCATCATAGCAATCTAGTTTCATCATAGCAAGCGAGCAGAATACAAGAAGTGCATCAAAGGAAAAAACAAGCAATCCATCATAGGATGATGGCTTCCGTGAAGTGAATGAAACCTGCAAAATGACAAAAAAGAAAGTTAGAAAAAGAATAGAAGAAGAATAAGAAGACTAGAAGAAGAAGTATATGCCATTTATTAGCTAACTTAGGTGAACTGGATCATTTATGAGCTAAATTAGTTGAAATTGATCGTTTAAGAGCCAAGTTAGGTGAAATGGATCGTTTATGAGCTAACCTAGGTGAAATGGGTCGTTTATGAGCTAACCTAGGTGAAATAGGTCGTTTATGAGCTAACCTAGGTGAAATGGGTCGTTTATGAGCTAACCTAGGTGAAATGGGTCGTTTATGAGCTAACCTAGGTGAAATAGGTCGTTTATGAGCTAACCTAGGTGAAATGTGTCGTTTATGAGCTAACCTAGGTGAAATGGGTCGTTTATGAGCTAACCTAGGTCAAATGCATCATTTATGAGCTAACCTAGGTGAAATGGATCATTTTGGAGCTAACTTAGCTGAAATGGGTCGTTTATGAGCTAACTAAGGTGAAATGCCACGTTTTTAGCTAACTAAGGTGAAATGGATCGTTTTTGAGCTAACTTAGGTGAAATGGGTCATTTTGGAGCTAACCTAGGTGAAATGGGTCATTTTGGAGCTAACCTAGGTGAAATGGGTCATTTTAAAGCTAACGTAGGTAAAATGGATCATTTAGGAGCTAATCTACGTAAAATGGGTCATTTTAGAGCTAACTTGGATAAATTGGATCACTTGTAAGCTAACTAAGGTAAAATGAGTCATTTTAGAGCTAACTTAGGTAAAATGGATCGTTTATGAGCTAACTAAGCTAATTATGCAATTTTTGACATAAGTAAGCTTATTAAGTCATTTTGAAGGAAAAGAAGCTAACTCTAGGTCATTATGGTAAGCATATTGGAGGAAATAAAGCTAAGTCTAAGTCTAGAGAAACTTACCGTGATCAGGGAGGTGTAGGAGCGGGCTAGCTCGTACCGGTAGCTCGAGAAGGATCGTGCGATGCATTTCTGGAGTTAAGATGCACCAAAGATCATTTCCAATGTCTCGTTAGCATTATGACACTCAAATGTTAAGACTAGCAAGTAATGTCCATTCAAATTAAACTCACCGTGCTCCCAGGAGCAATCACTGGCATCGGCGGAGCGGTCTGACCGGACTTCTCGCACACAGACTGCACATTTGGTTTTCACAACAGAGTCATACTAGTTAGTAATGAGACTCAAATGTTAAGACTAGCTAGTAATTTGCAGAAGAAACTTACCACAAGGAGCTCGTACCTGGCCCTTGCCTGCATGTCATTCTGTGCCCTCTCCTCCTCCAACATATTTGTCGTCCTCTCCTCCAACTCCCGCTGCCTCTCCGCCGCCTCCGCCAGAAGTTTCTCCGTTCTATCTCTCTCACTCTGTATAGCAGCCTGCAACACCACTCACATGACCATTTGTAATCATTGATGGAAGAGCGCACAATGTAATGGAGAATGATAGCTGAGTACGTATAACTAACCTTGAAGGCGAGTTGGACTGGCCATTCACGAGGCCTTATCTCAGGAGCGGAGCTCGACTGGCGCGCCTTGATCTCCGGGAGAGTGCTAGGACAACGGATAAGTCCATCTCCCATGGCTATGGAGCCATGGGACCTCCCGCCACCAGATATCATTAGAAACTCTGTATCAATGGGATCCTGGCTCGGGTTAAAGTCCTACCCTTTCCTCGCCTTCCCCTGATCTCTATATTGCACGAGCTTGTCATGGGCGGAGATGTTGGTGAAGTTCTTTAGATCATCGAGGTCAGACACAGAGAATGCCTTGACTTTCTTGTAAGGGCCAATGTGGGCCATGGCATACAGGTCGTACACCTCTGGCACCTTATCCGCCTTATTGTAGCGTGCCTGAAAGAGAGAAACAAAGTAAATTAGTAATTAAAGGGCTAAAGCTAGCATGATGAATGAATTGCATAAATCATGAAGCAAACCACATACCCAGTTCCGCCCGTACTGAAATAAGTTGGAGCTGCCTTGGTGGTGTGGCACACCTTCCATTTGAGCACGTTTGTCCTTGGCCTCGTTGTGGGTGGCCCGCCATTCTTTTGAGCACCACGCATTGACCAACACCTCCCAACAATCCATCCGATCCACACACCATCTCGGAGGGGCCTAAGTTAGCAAATAGAAACTTCAGCGCTACGTCTATGAATTACTAAATGTAGGAAGTAAGTACAAGGCCTTAAGAATTACCTTCATGTACTGCTCCTTACTCAAGAACTTATCGCGGCACTCCTGCTTGGGCTTCTTGATACCACGCCCGGCGTAGTAGTCTCGAACAGCCTGCACCCGAGCCTTATGCCGTAAGTTCTGAAGTAGGCGCTTGCACTCCTTGTGGATAACATCTGCCGCCTCCTCCTCGTATCCCTCCTCACACCTGTAGAATATCTGCAATCAAATGAGACAATATTGATTAGTACAATTAATAACTAGCTAGTTGACGATTTTTAATTGTGTAAAGGAGAAATTACCCAGAACTTTCTTATCACCACATCTGCCCTCGTCTTGCACAAGATACCATCGATAATCTCACCCGGCAGGGCCGGGGCAGCCAAGTAGTGCTCCCAACTCAATCCAACCTCTGGAAACCGACCCTCACCAGGCAATGTGACTAACCCCGGAAAGTTTGGCCGAATCAGAACTCCAAGGACGGAGTTGGGCCGGCGGACACTTTCATGGTGGTCCCAACCCCTGCAGCATGACAAGGCCAACGCATCAGTTATTTGAAGAAACGTGAATGCAGAAGGTACAAAAAGATTAAATGCACTTACCTCTCCCCATCAGGTTAAATCAACCACCTCTGCTCGCGGGTCGCCGACACGGACGGGAGCCGTGTAGCACCACGCTAGTAGATGTTTCCCCCCCTCCTCCTCAAAATCAGTCGGCTCCCCGCCATCATCAGCATGGCCACTTGGCTTCCCGCCATCATCAGCATGGCCACTCGGCTCCTCAGGCTGACCCGACCAAGTACCCCATCCAGACGTGTGCTCCTCCAAGGTCTCGTGGGCCCAATTATCATGGGCCGAAGGCCCGTCGACCCGAGGCTCATGGGCCGAAGACCCGTGGACCGGAGGCTCGTGGACCTGAGTCCGTGTAGCCTCCTCCTCAGACGAGTCCACCCTAGCAGTCACGTGCTCGGGTGAAACAACTGGGGGCGGCAGCGAGGAAGGCGCCGTAAGAGTCACCCTACCTCCTCTCCCGCGACCACGTGCTCCACCTCCTCTCTTCTTCTTACCTCGTCCCCTGCTGGGCACCGCGGTCGATGAAGAAGGGCCCGGCGGTGTCGCCATACTATCCAGCAATGCTTGGCGGAGAGGTGCATGCGGAATGGAAGACCTCGCACCACGTGCCGACGAAGAAGGGGCCTCGGCGCGCTCCCGACCAACGCCCACCATCTTTCAACACCTGCCATGACAAAGAATGAACGAAATTAGTACAACATAAAAAAAGCACTGGCATGAATAATAATATGTATATCACTTAAGTGTATCATCATCAAGTACAACATAAAAAAATTGAATACCTGACACTACTAATAATCTCGATCAGTATCATCAATAAATGCATAATCATCATCATCACTATAATCAATGATGGGCTCATAGGGTTCATTGGCATCAACATGTGCAAGGCCACCTTGACGTAATCGGTCAAGCATTGACAGGTCATCCGCAGCAGTAACCTCTTCTTGTTTCGGCTCTTCTTGTTCCTCCTCTGGGGTGATGTCGGATTCACTGTCGCTGTCTACTCCAATGTTTTGGGGTGAAGTATAGTGGTTCTTGAAACGCTTTTTGGAAAGACGTGTCTCTTGGAAGAATTCTCCTTCATATGTGTCTGAGTTAATGTCAGGTTCATAATCCTCTTCCTTTGGGGGAGAAAGTCTAGCACGTGGCGGCACTTCATAAACGACATCCCAACCTTTCAGATTTGGATTAGTTTGGCAGGCCCACGGTAGATAGAATACTTGGGTCGCCTGTTGAGCCGTAATATAGACATCAGGAACATCTAAATGGGTGCTTTGGTTGATTTCAACTAGCCCTATATGTTCATGAGTCCTTCTAGTCTCCTTCGGCTGAAACCAATAACATTTGAAGACTACGACATTCGGTGGGTTTTCACCATAGAACAGAAGTTCATAAATTGCTTCAACTCTCCCATCATACTCGGTACCTCCTTCGCCTATAGCAGATACACAACAATTTGTAGAATTTCGGTCGGCCATAGATTGCTCTTTGTCGTAGGTACGAAAGCGATACCCGTTGATGTCGTACTTGTCAAATGAAGGACCTTATAGTCAAAACCATTAGCGACTTGTATCAATTCGGCGTCCATAGACTCTGAATTTGCCTACAAGTTTAATTTGAAAGGATTGTTGCATTACGCACAAATTAGCAAATGAAATGAAATTGTCTAATAGAAATTACCGTTTGTTTGAACCAAGAGATGAAACCGGGATAGCCGCCTCCTTGCTTTGCGAGAAGCTCATACTCTTCGACGGAATCCTTTTGGATCTCCGCTCCATACGAGAATATGGCGACGTATCGACTGTATGACATATCCAGGAATAAGAGCAGTTCAAAGGAAATAGAAGTTGCGAAACAATGTACCGAGAACTTACTCGATGTACGGCCGCACTTCTATCAGGTTGTTGAAGATATACAACGAAATGGTCCGCCATTCATCGTTATCCAAAGATACTGGATGTGAAACACTAGCTGGTGCGAGATTCCCTTTGAATAGGCTCAGGTTGGATCCACCCTTCTTAGGGTCGTCAGCATTGTACCGAGGCTTCGGATTATGCAAATGACGATTTTTGGCTTCGTAGTGTGCTGTTACGAAGTTTGCCGCCTCCTCTGTGATGAATGCCTGAGCCATCGATGCTTCAGTTCTACGTTTATTTCTACATTTTTCTCGAAGCGTCTTCTGCATCCTATTAGTTGGATAGCACCAACGATTTTGCACGCCCCCCCCCCAATCTTTCCTCGGTCGGGAGATGCAAAATCAAATGCTGCATTGGATTAAAGAAGCCCGGTGGAAAGATCTTCTCTAACATGCAGATCAACTCCGGCGCCAACTCTTCCATTTCTTCTAGCACGCCAGGCGATAATTCTTTCTCACAAAGAACATGGAAGAAATAGCTGAGTTCTGCCAGTACTAGCCATTCATCCTCAGGGATGAAGCCACGCAACATCACCGGCATTACCCGCTCAATCCATATGTGCCAATCATGACTCTTGAGACCAAATATCTTCAATTTATCAAGATTCGCTCCCCTCTTTAGATTCGCTGCATACCCATCGGGGAACATCAACTGCTCTTGCACCCACAAGATAATTTCCCTCATAGCTGGCCTTCCAAGATTGAACCATGCCTTTGGCTTCGTCCAGTTCTGCTTTCCTTTCGGTTCTTTCATGTTTTGTAACGGCCTATCACATAGCGCCTCCAGATCGACTCTAGCCTTAGTATTATCCTTTGACTTCCCATCTATGCCAGACAATGTACCAAAAAGTGCCTCGGCGATATTCTTCTCAGTGTGCATCACGTCGATGTTGTGTGGGCAAAGGAGGTCTTTGAAGTAAGGCAGATCCCATAAGCATGTTTTGTGAGTCCAGGCGTGCTTAGTATTATACCCCTTGAAGTACCCTGGACACTATGGATCTGGCTCGAGAGCATTTAACTAATCCAGGGTCTGTTGGCCTGTCAATGTAGGTGGTGCAGAGTTTTTGACAACTCTACCTTTGATGAAGTTCTTCTTGTCTTTCCTGAACTTATGGCGAGGATCCAGGAACTGTCTATGCATGTCGAAGCAAGAAAACTTGCGACCGGCCTGAAGCCAACGAAACTCAAGAGCTCCCTTGCATGTGGGGCACGTGAACCTTCCATGCACACACCAGCCAACGAATAGCGATACGCCGGCAAGTCATGCGTCGAGTACATGTACCAGACACGCGTTATGAAGTTCCGTTTGCTATAGGCATCGTATGTCTTGAACCCATTATCCCAGGCTTCTTGCAATTCGTCCTTAAGTGGCTGCATGTACACCCGGATAGTTGGGCCCTGGAATTATCAACGTCAGGAAAATGTTCTTTCTTTGCATAATCTGTCCGGGGGGGGGGGAGATTGAGTGGAAAGACAAATACGGGCCAACAACTGTATTGGGCTGCCATCATACCAAACACACTGAACCCATCCGTGCTGATGCCGACTCGAGGATGCCTCGGATCTGCCGCTTTGTCAGCATGTAATTCATCAAACTTTTTCCATGCAACACCATCCGATGTGTGTACCATCATCAGATTCCCATCTGTATCTAGTTTGGTTATTTTGCCTGTTTTGTGCCATGTCATCTGTCTGGCCGTCTCTTCAACCATGAAAAGATGTTGAAGTCTTGGTACGATTGGCATATACCGATGAACACTAACGGGGATTTTGGTCTGTGTCTTCTCACCCATACCGTTGTCTACCACAATATACCTGGAAGACTTGCAAATGGGACAATAGTTCAAGTCCGCATAGTCAAGCCTAAATAAGGCACATCCTTTCTCACAGGCATGTATCTTCTCATAGGGCATCTTCAGTGGACGGAGGATTTTGTCTGACTGGTATAGGTTTGCAGGCATTACATGGCCTTTGGGTAGAAAGCGTCCAAATACTGTCATAATTACGTCATAGCATTCTCTGCCCAAGTTGAACTGAGCCTTCAGAGCCATTACTTGTGAGATGGCATCCAACTGACATAGCCCAGTGTGCTCGTGGAGCGGACATTTTGAGGACTCCAACATTTCATTGAAGGCCTTTGCAGATTCCTCCATCTCCTCGTCCGAATCCCGAGCATCATCATAGTCTTGCACCATGTTTTCCATCCCGGTACCATGCTCGTCGGTGCGACGATGATCCACCTCAGCTCGGTCACGTTGGGCAGACTCACCATGAAATGTCCACACCGTATAATCGGGCGTAAAACCACTCTTCTGCAGGCGTTTGCCCATTTCAGCCTCTGTCCTCTTTTCCCAAATGCCGCACCGTAAACAGGGGCACCAGGTTTTCTTCTGGCCATTTGCAAATGCAGCTTGCACAAACCCCTTGGTTTTTGTGAACCATTCAGCGCTCCATTTGTTCTAACCAGTGTGACCGGTATACATCCATGCACGATCACTCATCTTGACTTTTAGAGCTACTGGACACACAACAATTATATATGTAATTCACCATGTATATATTCATCAGTTGATCTACTTTGTCAATTTTATTACGTCCATGCAACCTACACTCTAATAGGTAATGATAGGTCCTAATCCTACCTGTGTATGTGTAGATTGGGTTCATTTTCCCATGCTATGCTCCGGATCCGACGCAAGATTTCGGCAGCACCTCCCCGCTGTTCTCCTGATACACGTCTCTGCAATAAACAAAGAGGTTGTGTACCCAGAGAACAACAGGGTAGGCACTGACGAAATTTATGCGTCGAATCCGGAGCAAAGCATATGGGAAAACAAACCCAATCTACACATACTCGGGATGTCCATGGATAGCGTTGGACAATTCGAAAGAATCAAGGTTATAAATATGCAAATGCATGCATATTTATAACTATGACGCTTTCGAACGGGAGACACATATTGATTACGCATACTGATGATTCAAGACACATATATAGCTAGCTATCAAGTTTCATCGGAATAGATCAAATAATTAATGGGGGAGGAGGACATGTCATTTGTGCTCACCCATGAACGAAGGGGCAGAGCTCGTCAAACGCACGGCGAGGTCGTCGAACACCAAACCTCGCAGCGATGAAACAACTGCACATTTAAAACTACCCCATCAACACAATTGTATATGATGTTTTTCATAACACAATCGAAAAATATATGACCTAACTAATAATTCACAAATATATGACTCCGTCGGCCTCTGGAAGGCCAAAGAACACCTTTTCGGGAGGTGTCGGGGGTCGGGGTGTCGTGTCGGTGTCGGGGTGCCGTGTCGGGGTCGGGGTCTCGGGGTCGGGGTCTCGGGTCGGGGTGCCGGGCCG
>NC_041385.1:371813941-371814575 GCF_002162155.2 Triticum dicoccoides
GTCGGGGTCGGGGTGTCGGGGTCGGGGTCTCGCGGTCGGGGTGTCGTCTTGGGGTGCCGGGTCGGGGTCGGGGTACCGTGTCGGGTCGGTGTTTTTTCCTCTTTTTTCCATTTCTTCTTCTTCCTCTTCTTCCTTTTCTTCCTTTTCTTCCTTTTTTCCTTCTTCTTCTTCTTCTTCCCTCCTTTCCTTTTTCCTCTTCTTCTTCTTCTCCTCCTCTCCTCTTTTTTCTTCTTCTTTTTCCTCTTCTTCTTTTTTCTTCTCCTCCTCCTCTTCTTCTTCTTCCTTTCCTTTTTCCTCCTCTTCTTCTCCTCCTCTCCTGTTTTTCTTCTTCTTCTTCTTCTTTCCTAAAACTGAACTAAACCTAAAACTAAACCTAAATCTAAAACTAAAACTAAAACTAAAACTAAATCTAAACTAAACATAAACCTAAAACTAAAAAAACAGAAAAAAAGGAAAAAACTAAATCTAAACCTAAAACTAAACTAAAACTAAACCTAAACCTAAAACTAAACCTAAAACTAAAACTAAAACTAAATCTAAACTAAACATAAACCTAAAACTAAAAAAACCAAAAAAAGGAAAAACAGAGGAGGTAGAGCTCACCTGGGCCGGTGTAGGAGGTGGCCGATGGAGA
>NC_041385.1:371814857-371846697 GCF_002162155.2 Triticum dicoccoides
GCGGGGGGGCCGGGGCACGGCGGCACCGAGACGGCAGGGCGGCGGGGGCGACTGGGCGTCGGCGAGTGGTGGGGGCGGCGGCGAGATTGTGGGAGCAGGGAGAGAAACAGAGAGAGAGGGGCGGGGTGGGGCGCCCCGTTAGATATGTTAAATGTTTGCCGTCCGCCCTCTTTGCCTTCCGCTTTTTTGCTTTTTGTCGTCTGCTAGCAGACTGCAAAGAGGGGGGCTGTTAAGTATTTTTTAAGCAGCTCCTCAGTGGGGCCCCTCCCTCTTTGCCGTCTGCTAGCCGATGGCAAAGAACTGGCTGATGGCAAAGACTTTCTTTGCCATCAGCCAGTTCTTTGCCGTCCGCTTTTGGGTAGCTGATGGCAAAGAGCTTCTTTGCCGTCTGCTAGCAAACGACAAAGAGCTGGCAGATGGCAAAGTAGCTGATTCCAGTAGTGTCATGCCCCCGTGCTTGCATTACCCAACTTTGACGAACCTTTTGAAATTCATTGTGATGCTAGTGGTAATGGCATATGTTGGGGTTATACCCCGCGGTGTAACCCGCCGGATGTATGACCCGCCCGGAGCTTGGAGATTCACAGATAACCCACCCGATCTTGGCAACTCATTAGTAACCCGACGGGCGGGTCAGATGGACAATAAGGCCCAAGGCCCAGAAGGCCGGCTCACGTTATAATGGGCCGACTAAAAGAGGAAAGGGATGATGAATATTTCCTTACGAGGAAGTAAGACCCGGACTTGTATTCCACTTGTAATAGAGTAATCCTAATCCTACTAGGACTAGTCATGTAACCAGCCCCTGCAACTTATATAAGGAGGGGTAGGGCACCCCAAGAGAGGAAGCAAGAAATAATCGTTATGGCTAGACACAACTAGAGGAGAGCTGGATTTCGGTGTCTCCCTCTTGAGCATAATGAGAACTAGCCACAAATAGCATGTAGGGCTATTACCGGATGATATTTCCTGGGGCCCGAAGCTGTCTAAATCCTTGTCTTGTTTGTTGCGTCCCTCGTCCCGATCAACCCCTCCCAAGATACCACATAGATGCGTTAGCCTCACGACTATGTCCTTACATAAGGACATTTGTCATGACAATTCCACGACAGTTGGCGCCCACTGTGGGGCCTGCGCACGGTGGTGATGAGTTCTTGAAGGGATCTCTCCTAGGGTTCGAGGTGCTTGCGATTCTTTAGATGAAGAAGAACCGGCGCAAAGTCATGATTATCTTTGGAGCCGGTAATACAAGATTGAGATCTACGCCTCCGCAAGTCGCCGAGTACGTGCTACTGCCGCTGCTCCTGATCTGAGTTTGTGTCCGCTACAAGCTGCTGTTTTTACAAGGAGCTGCAATCCCGCAGTCACGAGTAATCACGTCGGCGCAATGAGCAGCCATGTCAGATTTTCTTAGTCAAATCAATGCAATGGGATGAATCCCGAGCTGTTGTACACACACAATGATGGCAAAAGCACACCCATCAAAATTACAGAGGAAAGACTTACGTGTGTTGCCCGTGAACCGAAGCAAACCAGAAGACATCAAACCGTGAACTAGTACAACACGGAGCCAAAAGTGGATTTATCATCCAAGTTCAGAAGGAAGACATCAATCGCTGCTGTATCCGACGTTCAGTTTGTGTCCGATTTCTCAACGGAGGAAAAAAATATACCCCCAAGATCCCAAAGGGCTACTGGCCGTGCAATGCTGAGCCAAACAAGGGGGCCACGCGTCGATGATGGATGTATGTGCGTGGACATAGCACTCATGGAAAACTGCACCATGCCTTGGACAACACACCTGTCCCGCACGAACAGAAAAATTGCAGGATCCTCAACACGTTCCAGCTAGTACACAAGGTTGGCATCAAATAAAAATAGTGTGCACAGCCGACCTCAAACTCCACCTGGATTGCTCAAAAAATTACAAGACAAAGTCTAGTACATGGGAACGGAGGAAAAGTCTACAAGACAAAGCGTGCCCCATCCCGCCATGCATCGACCAGCCACCGGCTCGCTGCACTGGCCTCCACTCGTGAGCCACTGCTCCTCCGCTGGCCCTGAGCCTCCGAGCTTCCCGACGCTCTTCGCGAGCTACCCCGCCTCGTCGCCCTCGTGCCTACAGCTGTGTCAACACACCAACCATTAAGCCGTCATCTGCAGGCCGCCGCAGATTCTATGAGCTGTTGTTTCCATTGTCGTGGCCGATGAGTCATTGCCTCTGCTGTGGCCGAGCCGCCGTTGCAGCCTTGATTTGCCTCGCCTCGCCATAGCTGCCTCTGCTCTGGACTTGCCTTGCCGTTGTGAGCCAGCCTTCGCGCTGCCATGTGAACCACCTCTGCTAGTGGGCCACATTGCCTCCCCTGCTGTGACCGTCCTTGGCCGCACCTCTCCAACCGCCGCTATCACGGACGCGCCTGGGCCTCGCCGCTGCGAGTGTGTGGCATATTTTAGGAGGTGTGGCAAGTGCAGCAATGTACCTCACTGAAGTCTGCTACAGCGGGAAGCCAAAAATTCATAAAAGAAGCTTCTCGGGATATGAGAAAATAGGATAGCAGACGAAGTACTAATTACACTGTCACCGTGAGTAAAATTTTGATCCGTGCAAAGGATCATTTGTCGTCCGAACGAATCAGGTGATATCCCTTTAAGTATATCTTATTGGTATATATTGCTTTTGTCAAAGAACAATTACTTTGGTCTGTATGTTTTTACGTACAGGGCAATGATTCATTATAGAGGTGGTGTAATGCCGTGCCCATGAAGCGTGCGTTAGCGTCATCATGCACCGGCATCCGCACCCGTTTGATGTTCAACGGGTGTGCACAAGCTGTCGCTTGTACAGTCCGGTTTACATCAGCACGCTAGTGCCGCACCCACTTTCATAAGCCGCCCAACAGATACCGTGCAAGTCGCCGCCCCGTTGCTGGGTGTACATCAATATGTGGCTGACTCATCTGTCCGCGCCTGCGATTGACTTGACCATCCGTGCTGGCTCACAACGCCACGGCCGGCTCACCTGTGATTGATTTCAGCTTCGCCGTGATCATCAACTCCGCGGTGGATTAATGCTGGCCATATATATCAGGTGAAATCCATCCAGTATATTTCTATATTACATATTATTTTCTTTAAAAGAGCGATTCCTTTGGCTTGCAAGTTCTTCAATGCAGGACTCAAACCGATCTATATCACGGTCAACTATGGAGAATATTAAGCCAACTCATTGAGTCGTCTTAAAGACTCGGGGGGGGGGGGTGTACATTGACATAGCTCAATAAATGTTGCCAGTTTAAAGGCCGTCCAGAAAAATTTCGGCTGAGGGAGAATTTATCTCTCGCAAAGGTCGAGTTCTAAGAAAAATTAAAGGGTCCAAAGAGAGTCTGTTGCAAAGAACAGCTCAAACATAGGTACCCTGCTTCAATGACCATTGGGGGCTAATTGTATTCAAATCTAGCTTAACTCCTTTGGCACAACTTCCTGATCGTTTCCGAATCATAGTTGTTCAAACAACTTGATCATTTGGGGGCTAGATCATATTCGAATCATAGCTTAACCCCTTTTTTGATCCAACTTTGATTGTATTCGAATCAGAGTCATTAAAGAAGTCTCATGGTCATTTGGGGGCTTCCTATTCAAACATAGGCCGTATTCGAACCAAAGAAAACATAGCTGTCGGTACCCTCTTGATCGGCACAATGCCAAACCAAGTAGGGGGCTTCTTGACCGTATTCAAATCATAGCTTAACCCCTTTTGGGTCCGACTTTTATCGTATTCGAATTAGAGTCGTTAAAAAAGTCTCAAGGTCATTTGAGGGCTTCCTATTCAAACATAGGTCGTATTCGAACCAAAGAGAATATAGCTGCCGGTACCCTCTTGATCGGCGCAATGCCAAACCCAATAGGGGCTTCCTGATCGTATTCGAATCCTAGCTTAAACCCTTTTGGTCCGGCTTATTGATGGTATTTGAATCAGAAGCCTCGCTTTTTCTCTCTGTTTGGCTTAAGTTTTTTGAAAACAGTCTTTTGGGTTTGTCTTGAGACCTTTTTGCTCATATCTGAAGCAAAGATGTGTGGTTTCGGTTAACCCGACTTGACTAAGGATGATAAGTCACCAGCATATTATTTTGGAAGTTTTGGATCCTAAAGATTGGGTTATCACCCTTACTGCACAGGTATCATAAGCCGGCAGTACGATTCAATATCATAGGTATGATATTGTTTATACATGATTATGTTTAAACCGACCCTGGCTTTTGACGTTAAGTCGCCAAGGCACATGTTGTTTAAACTCTGTGCAAGATTTGCAGAACTATGACTTATATAAATGCTTAAGTCCAAGCTCATCATTAAATTGATGCTTCAAAATGATTATCCATTATGGATTTTCTCAAAGGCTATAAGCCGCCGGGTTATAAAAATTCTGGCTTACAATGGAGTCGTATTAAATCACCATCGGCCAAGAGCCGCCGGGTATTTAAACTCCCGATTTACTTGTCAACAGATAAGGTATTCAAAGTCGCTTTGGCGCAATGTCTATTATTTTACCAATGGATATAATTTATTCTACAATAGAAGGAATAGTCCTGAGTCGCTGCAGGCTTACAACCCGGCACTTGGGGGCTACATTATTCAAGTTGAGATTACATCAAATATGCAAGTCTCATGTCGCTGCAAGCATGCACCACGACACTTGGGGGCTAATGCAAATTCATTTTTACTGGCCTTATTGAAGATCCGACTCATCACATCATAATGAGCCGGCCCTTGGGTGCTACCAATTGCTCCTGTCAACAATTCAAGGTACACAAGTCTTAATCCATTATATTGAAGGGCCCACTGCTCAGTTGGTAAAGCACAAAGCTCTTAACCTTGTGGACGTGGGTTGAAGCCCATGATGGGGTTACATCATATGATGTTATTTCAAAGAAGTATATACAAATTCTCAGGTCAATTTATCTTACTAAGCCAGCCCTTGGGAGATACACGTTTCTGTTCAAGTCTACATGATCATATCTACAAAGTCCCTGCTCATTATTGCATAATGACCAGGCCCTTGGGGGCTACACTAGTTGAAGTTTTTATTGGCATCAGGCAATTACAAGTCCTAGGTTGCTGCAAGCATGACAACCCGACACTTGGGAGCTACATATGTGGAATATTCAGTTTTGACTAGTGACTGAGATGAATAATCTGGATTTCTTCAAAGGTTGCAACATTTATATTGAAGCAAGTCTTAAGCTATCACTATGTTCTCCTCTTAAGACTTGGGGGCTACATGTAATATGCATATAAAGGAGGAACGCCTTCAAATTCTCAGTTTTGAGCAAATCAGGAAGATTAATTGTGTGACCCAGCGTGAGCAACAATCATGACCCGGTGTGTATAACAGTCATAACCCGGAATCATAAGTTTTCATAACCCAGCAATTTTTGGCAATGATAAACTGGCAAGTTCTATATCTTCAAGCCGGCTGAATATCAGATGAGTATTTCAAGACCAATATTTTTTAAGCCGGCGCTTTGGAGGCTGATTCAAGTGGATTATTCTTCACAATATTTCTCTGTGAGAAACCAACGTCAGCAAATTGAGTATGAAGCTAGCTTATTGACCCAGATTTTCCAGAAGAAGGAAATGACAATTGGATTTAAGGATGACCAGGTCCTGACTCAGGAGAATATTTAACCCGGAGCACAACCTGTCAAATTTGTTCTTGAGTTATTTTGCAGGATCAGTTTAACATGGATAAATCCAAATTAAACTGGGGGCTAATGTCGGGGATATACCCCACGGTGTAACCCGCCGGATGTATGACCCACCCAGAGCTTGGCGATTCACAGATAACCCGCCCGATCTTGGTGACTCATTAGTAACCCGGCAGGCTGGTCAGATGGACAACAACGCCCAAGGCCCAGAAGACCGACTCCGTTATGATGGGCTGACAAAATAGGAAAGGGATGACGAATATTTCCTTCACGAGGAAGCAAGACCCTGACTTGTATTCCACTTGTAATAGAGTAATCCTAATCCTACTAGGACTAGTCATGTAACCCGCCCCTTCAACTTATATAAGGAGGGGCAGGGCACCCCAAGAGGGGAAGCAAGAAATAATCATTAAGGCTAGACAGAACTAGAGGAGTGCCGGATTTCGGCGTCTCCCTCATCAGCATAATGAGACCTAACCACAAACAACATGTAGGGTTATTACCGGATGATGTTTCCCGGGGCCTGAAGCTATCTAAATCCTTGTCTTGTGTGTTGTGTCCCTCGTCCTGATCAACCCCTCTCAAGCTACCACATAGATGAGTTGGCCTCACGACTAAGTCCTTACACTAGGACATCTGCCGTGACAATTCCACGACAGCATAGGAGGTGTGTTAATGCAAGAGAAGATCCCCATAGCATACTTTAGTGAGAAACTTTCCGGATCGCAACTCAATTATCCCATCTATGACAAAGAGCTATATGATTTAGTGCAAGTTTTGTGTGAATGGGAACATTATATTCGCACTCATAAATTTATAATTTATACCGATCATGAAACGCTCAAGTACCTAAAGGGTCAAACTAAGTTGAACAAGCGTGAAGCTAAGTGGAGTGAATTCATTGAGTCATTTCCTTATGTCATCAAGTACATCAAAGGTAAGGAAAATGTTGTGGCGGATGCTCTTTCCCGCATATGCATGCTTGGTACTACACTTGAATTAAATGTCATTGGCTTTGAGCACATAAAAGACTTGTATGCACATGATCCGACTTTTGCAATTCCTTATGCCAAGTGTTTGACGCATACATCTTGGGAACAATATTACATCAAGGATGATTATCTTATCAGAGCTAACAAACTTTGTATCCCCAAGTCTTCTCTTTGTTTGTTACTTTTGCAAGAATCTCATGGAGGAGGACTAATGGCACACTTTGGACGCGACAGGACATTTTCTACGCTCTCCAAGAACTATTTTAAGCTCAAGATGTTTCACGAAGTCGCACGCTTCACCAACCGATGTTCGACATGTCGCAAAGCTAAGTCCAAAGCTTAATCCCGCAGTCTTTACATGCCACTTCCTATACCATATCAACCTTGGGAAGACATTAGCATGGACTTTGTACTTTGTTTGCCTAGAACTCAAAATGGAAATGATTCCATGTTTGTTGTTGTGGACCGATTCTCTAAGATGGCTCATTTATCCCACGCAACAAGATAGACAATGCTTCACATATTGCAAATCCTTTTTTGTAGGGAAATTTTGCGCCTCCATGGAGTGCCAAAGATGATTGTCTCGGGCCACGACAACAAGTTCTTGAGTTACTTTTGGAAGACTCTATGCGCCAAGCTCGAAATCAAGCTCTTGTTCTCTTCAGCATACCATCCTCAAACCGACGGCCAAATGGATGTGACGAACCAAACACTCTCCACTCTACTACACGTGTTGATCAAAAAGAATATCAAGGAGTGGGAGGAGTGCCTACCGAGTACACCTACAACCGTGCAAGACACTATACAATCGGCAAGTCCTGCTTCGAGGCCGTCTACGGTTTCAACCCGTTGTCCCCATTGGACATTCTTCCTCTTCCACTACAAGAGCGCACCAACATGGACGCGAGTGCACGAGCAAGCTACCTCAAGAAGATTCATGAAGATACAAGGCACACCATCGAGCGCCAAGTACAGTGACTCGCGACCAAGCTCAACATCAACAAGCAACCCATGATATTCAACATAGGATATATTGTGTGGCTACACCTTCGCAAGGAACGCTTCCCCAATGAACGCAAGTCCAAACTTCTACCCCGAGCCGATGGACCCTTCATAGTGCTAGCATCCTACAACAGCAACCCTTACAAGATCAACCTCCCAAGCCAGAAGTACAACGTGAGCGACATCTTCAATGTCAAAGACCTCTTGCCATACGATGGTGATGAAGTTTTCAATCCAAGGTCGGATCTTTCCCAAGGGGGGAGATGATGCGGAGCATCCCACGATCATCTCCATGGACGTATCTAAATCTCCCACGACACCAGTTGGACCAATGACAAGAGCTCGAGCAAAGGCTATCAAAGATAAGGTGAACTCGCTCCTCTCTGAACTACCGCTTTCTACACATGAGACATGGCTACTACCTCAAGCGGAAATACTATGTGTGATCAGGTACTTGGAGGAAGGCCACGGAGCAGCTGCATCGAATGGACAAGACGTCGAGGACACAGAGCATGAGGGACAAGAAGAAGAGATACCGAAGAAGCTACAACGAGCAGACGTCCGCCCAGGACCGGACGTCTGACGATTGAAGCTCCAGCCAACGGACGTCCAACCAGGACCGGACATCCGGCGCCTGAAGACCCAGCCAACCCAAGTCCCAGCCTACGCAAACTACAGTGAGCGGACGTCCGTCCGGGACCGCACGACCGGCGACACCTCCCAGCAAGCGGACGTTGCTACGTCTTGAGCTTGCGTTGGTTTTCCTCGAAGAGGAGAGGGTGATGCAGCAATAGTAGCGTAAGTATTTCCCTCAGTTTTTGAGAACCAAGGTATCAATCCAGTAGGAGGCTCCTCAAAAGTCCCATGCACCTACACAAACAAACTGAGAACTCGCAACCAACGCAATAAAGGGGTTGTCAATCCCTTCACGGCCACTTGCGAAAGTGAGATCTAATAAAGATAGTATGATAAGATAAATATATTTTTGGTATTTTATAATATAGATGCAAAAAGTAAAGATGCAAATAAAAGTAGATTGGAAGCAAATATGATAAGAGATAGACCCGGGGGCCATAGGTTTCACTGGTGGCTTCTCTCAAGATAGCATAAGTATTACGGTGGGTGAACAAATTACTGTCGAGCAATTGATAGAAAAGCGAATAATTATGAGATTATCTAGGCATGATCATGTATATAGGCATCACGTCTGTAACAAGTAGACCGACTCCTGCCTGCATCTACTACTATTACTCCACACATCGACCGCTATCCAGCATGCATCTAGAGTATTAAGTTCATAAGAACAGAGTAACGCATTAAGCAAGATGACATGATGTAGAGGGATAAACTGAAGCAATATGATATAAACCCCATCTTGTTATCCTCGATGGAAACAATACAATACGTGCCTTGCAACCCTTTCTGTCACTGGGTAAGGACACCGCAAGATTGAACCCAAAGCTAAGCACTTCTCCCATGGCAAGAAAGATCAATCTAGTAGGCCAAACCAAACTGATAATTCGAAGAGACTTGCAAAGATAACTCAATCACACATAAAAGAATTCAGAGGAGATTCAAATATTATTCATAGATAAACTTGATCATAAACCCACAATTCATCGGATCTCGACAAATACACCGCAAAAAGAGTTTACATCGAATAGATCTCCACAAGGGAGGGGGAGAACATTGTATTGAGATCCAAAAAGAGAGAAGAAGCCATCTAGCTAATAACTATGGACCCGTAGGTCTGTGGTAAACTACTCACAACTCATCCGAGGGGCAAGGATGCTGATGTAGAAGCCCTCCATGGTCGATTCCCCCTTCGGCAGAGTGCCGGCGAAGGCTCCAAGATGAGATCTCGTGGATACAGAAGGTTACGGTAGTGGAAATTGTGTTTCGTTTGCTTCCTGGATGTTTTTAGGGTACGTAGGCTTATATAAGAGGAAGAAGTATGTCGGTGGCCGCCCGAGGGGCCCACGAGATAATGGGGCGCGCCCTATAGGGGGGGCCCCTCCTATCTCGTGGGAACCTCGGCTGCTTCTTGACTTGCACTACAAGTCCTCTGGAACACGTTCGTTCCAAAAATCACGCTCCCGAAGGTTTCATTCCGTTTGGACTCCGTTTGATATTCCTTTTCTTCGAAATTCTGAAATAGGCAAAAAAAAAACAGCAATATGGGCTGGGCCTCCGGTTTGTAGGTTAGTCCCAAAAATGATATAAATGTGTAAAATAAAGCCCATAAACAAAGACGAAAGAGGGGATGCCTTCCCGGGGCATCCCCAAGGTTAGGCTTTTGGCTATTCTTGAATATCTTGGGGTGCCATGGGCATCCCCAAGCTTAGTCTTTGTCCACTCCTTATTCCATAATCCATCAAATCTTTACCCAAAACTTGAAAACTTCACAACACAAAACTCAACAGGAAATCTCATAAGCTCTGTTAGTGAAAGAAAACAAACCCACCACATAAGGTACTGTAATGAACTCATTATTTATTTATTTTGGTGTTAAACCTACTGTATTCCAAGTTCTCTATGGTTCATACCACTTAATACTAGCCATAGATGCATCAAAATAAGCAAACAACACGCGAAAAACAGAATCTGTCAAAAACAGAACAGTCTGTACCAATCTGTAACTAACGCAAACTTCTTAAACATTAAAAATCCTACCAAAATAGGAAGTACTGGGCAATTTGTCTGTTGATCATCAGCAAAAAGAATCAACTCAAAATCACGTTTCTGTGAGTTAACAAAACTAATCTCGCGTGTGCAAAGTTTCTGTTTTTCCGCATAATCAAATTAACTATCACCATAGGTTATCCTATAGGTTCAACTTGGCAAAAACAATAATTAAAACATGAAAACACATATAAACAGAAGGTAGATGCAAAATTTATTGAATAACAGCAAGGAAAAATATTCGGTTGTCTCACAACAAGCGCTTTTCTTTAAAGCCTTTTAGCTAGGCATTGATAATTTTAATGATGCTCACATGAAAGACAAGAATTTAAGCGCAAAGAGAGCATCATGAAACATGTGATAAACACCTCTAAGTATAACATACTTCCTATGCATAGGGATATTATAATCAAACAAATTTGCAAAGCAAGCAAAAACTAGCATATGCAAGGAAGAAGAAAGAGACGATAGCAATCTCAACATTACGAGAGGTAATTTAGTAAGATAAAAATTTCTACGACCATATTTTCCTCTCTGATAATAATTACATGTAGGATCATAGGAAATTTCAACAAAATAGCTATCACATAACATATTATCAACACGACCCACATGCATGCAAAGTTGACACTCTTCCAAGATAGTGGGATTAACATTAACTAAGGTCATGACCTCTCCAGACCCACTTTTATCAAAAATATCATAAGATTGAACATACTCCAAATATGTGGGATCTAAAGTTGACACTCTTCCGAACCCACTTTCAATATTATTGCAAACACTATTATCAATCTCATATTCATCATGGGGCTTAAATAAATTTTCAAGATCACAAGAAGAATCATCCCAATCATGATCATTGCAACAACTAGTAGACATAGCAAAACTAGCATACCAAGCTTAGGGTTTTGCATATTATTAGCACAATTGACATCAAGAGAGTTTATAGTAAAATCATTGCAATCATGCTTTTTATTCAAGGAGCCATTGTGAATCCCTTCATAAATTTCTTCATCACAATTTTCAGATTCACGAATTTCAAGCAAAACTTCATAAAGATAATCTAGTGCACAAAACTCACTAGCAATTGGTTCATCATAATTGGATCTCTTAAAAAGATTAGCAAGCGGATGAGGATCCATATATCTTAGCTTCTTTGTTTAGTAATAAATAAACAACTACTCCAACCGAACGAGCAAACGAGCCAAGTAGGACATCAAAACAAACGAAAAGACGAACAGAAGAAGGGCGAATAAAACGGCAATGGTGAAGTGGGGGAGAGGAAAACAAGAGGCAAATGGCAAATAATGTAAATGCGAGGGAGATGAGTTTGTGATGGGTACTTGGTATGTCTTGAATTGAGCGAAGACCTCCCCGGCAACGGCGCCAGAAATCCTTCTTGCTACGTCTTGAGCTTACGTTGGTTTTCCTTGAAGAGGAAAGGGTGATACAACAATAGTAGCATAAGTATTTCCCTCAGTTTTTGAGAACCAATGTATCAATCCAGTATGAGGCTCCTCAAAAATCCCACACACCTACACAAACAAACAAACAACTCGCAACCAACGCAATAAAGGGGTTGTCAATCCCTTGACGGCCACTTGCGAAAGTGAGATCTGATAGAGATAGTATGATAAGATAAATATATTTTTGGTATTGTATAATATATATGCAAAAAGTAAAGATGCAAATAAAAGTAGATTGAAATCTTATATGATAAGAGATAGACCCCGGGGCCATAGGTTTCACTAGTGGCTTCTCTCAAGATAGCATAAGTATTACGGTGGGTGAACAAATTACTATCGAGCAATTGATAGAAAAGCGAATAATTATGAGATTATCTAGGCATGATCATGTATATAGGCATCACGTCCTCGACAAGTAGACCGACTCCTGCCTGCATCTACTAATATTACTCCACACATCGACCGCTATCCAGCATTCATCTATAGTATTAAGTTCATAAGAACAGAGTAACGCATTAAGAAAGATGACATGATGTAGAGGGATAAACTCAAGCAATATGATATAAACCCCATCTTTTTATCCTCGATGGCAACAATAAAATATGTGCCGTGCAACCCTTTCTGTCACTAGGCAAGGACACCGCAAGATTGAACCCAAAGCTAAGCACTTCTCCCATGGTAAGAAAGATCAATCTAGTAGGCCAAACCAAACTGATAATTCGAAGAGACTTGCAAAGATACCTTAATCATACATAAAAGAATTCAGAGAAGATTCAAATATTTCTCATAGATAAACTTGATCATAAACCCGCAATTCATCGGATCTCGACAAACACACCGCAAAAAGAGTTACATCAAATAGATCTCCAAAAGAGAGGGGGAGAACATGGTATTCAGATCCAAAAAGAGCGAAGAAGCCATCTAGCTAATAACTATGGACCCGAAGGTCTGTGGTAAACTACTCACAACTCATCGGAGGGGCTATGGTGTTGATGTAGAAGCCCTCCGTGGTCGATTCCCCCTCCGACAGAGCGCCGACGAAGGCTCCAAGTTGGGATCTCGCGGATACATAAGGTTACACCGGTGGAAATTGTTTTTCATTGGCTCCTTGGATGTTTTCAGGGTACGTAGGTATATATAGGAGGAAGAAGTACGTCGGTGGCCGCCCGAGGGGCCCAGGAGACAGGGGCGTGCCCAGGAGGGGTGGGCGTGCCCTCCTATCTCCTAGCCGCCTCGATTGCTTCTTGACTTGCACTCCAAGTCCTCTGGATCACGTTCGTTCCAAAAATCACACTCCCGAGGGTTTCATTCCGTTTGGACTCCGTTTGATATTCCTTTTCTTCGAAATACTGAAATAGGCAAAAAAACAGCAATACGGGCTGGGCCTCCGGTTAGTAGGTTAGTCCCAAAAATAATATAAATGTGTAAAATAAAGCCCATAAGCATCCAAAAGGGGTAATATAATAGCATGGAACAATAAAAAATTATAGATACGTTGGAGACGTATCAAGCATCCCCAAGCTTAATTCCTGCTCGTCCTCGAGTAGGTAAATGATAAAAACCGAATTTTTGATGTGGAATGCTACCTAGCATAATTCTCAATGTAATTTTCTTTATTGTGGCATGATTGTTCAGATCCAAATGATTCAAGATAAAAGATTATAAAACATAAATAATAATAATGCTTCGAAGCATACTAACAAATAATCATGTCCTATCAAAATAGCATAGCCAAAGTAAGCTTATCCCTACAAAATCATATAGTTAGGCCATGTTTCATTTTCATTACACAAAGTACTCCCATCATGCACAACCCTGGTTTCAGCCAAGCAATTGGTTCATACTTTTTAACGCGCTTCAGCTTTTTCAACTCTTACGCAATACATGAGCGCAAGCCATGGACATAGCATTATGGTGGTATATGGTGGTGGTTGTGAGGACAAAAAGGGAGAAGATAGTCTCACATCAACTAGGCGTATCAATGGGCTATGGAGATGCCCATCAATAGATATCAATGTGAGTGAGTAGGGATTGCCATGCAACAGATGCACTAGAGCTATAATACATGAAAGCTCAACAAAAGAAACTAAGTGGGTGTGCATCCAACTTGCTTGCTCACGAAGACTTAGGGCATTTTGAGGAAGCCCATAATTGGAGTATACTAGCCAAGTTCTATAATGAAAAATTCCCACTTAGTATATGAAAGTGACAACATAGGAGACTCTCTATCATGAAGATCATAGTGCTACTTTGAAGCACAAGTGTGGTAAAAAGGATAGTAGCATTGTCCCTTCTCTCATTTTCTTTTTTCTTTTTTTCCTTTTTCTTTTTTTTCTTTCTTCTTTTTTTCTTTGGCCTTTTTTTCTTTTTGGCCTTTCTTCCTTTTTTCTCTTTTTTTCTTTTAAAGTCCGAAGTCTCATCCCGACTTGTGGGGGAATCATAGTCTTCATCATCCTTTCCTCATAGGGACAATGCTCTAATAATGAAGATCATCACACTTTTATTGATTTACAACTCAAGAATTACAACTCAAAACTAGAACAAGATATGACTATATGAATGCCTCCGGCGTTGTACCGGGATATGCAATGAATCAAGAGTGACATGTATGAAAGTTATGAAGGTGGCTTTGCCACAAATACGATGTCAACTATATGATCATGCAATGAGCAATATGACAATGATGGAGCGTGTCATAATAAACGGGACGGTGGAAAGTTGCATGGCAATATATCTCGGAATGGCTATGGAAATGCCATAATAGGTAGGTATGGTGGCTGTTTTGAGGAAGGTAAATAATGGGTGCATGATATCGGCGAAAGTTGTGCGGTATAATAGAGGCTAGCAAAGTGGAAGGGTGAGTGTGCGTATATCCACGGACTCACATTAGTCATAAAGAACTCATATACTTATTGCAAAAGTCTACTTGCCCTCGAAGCAAAGTACTACTACGCATGCTCCTAGGGTAAGGGTTGGTAGGAGTTAACCATCGCGCGATCTCGACCTCCACTCATAAGGAAGACAATTAAAAGAGCACCTCATGCAACAAATTTGTCACACAACTTTTACCATACGTGCATGCTACGGAATTGCCAACTTCAAAACAAGTATTTCTCAATTTCATAATTACCCACTAGCACGACTCTAACATTACTACCTCTATATATTAAAACAATTATCAAGCATCAAATTGATCCTAGTGTTTTATGCACCTTTTATGATAGTTTTTATTATACCCAACTTGGATGCTCATCATTCTAGGACCAAATTTGTAACCACAGAAAATACCATGCTGTTCTAAAAGACTCTCAAAATAATATAAGTAAAGCATGAGAGACTATAAATTTCTACAAAATTAAGCCACCGCCGTGCTCTAAAAGATATAAGTGAAGTACTAGAGCAAAAACTATCAAGCTCAAAAGATATAAGTGAAGCACAAAGACTATTCTAATAAATTCTAATCAACTAGGATTCTCCCAAAAGGGGTGTATAGAAAGGATGATTGTGGTAAACTTAAAAGCAAAGACTAATATATTACACGACGCTCCAAGCAAAAAACATATCATGTGGCGAATAAAAATATAGCTCCAAGTAAAGTTACCAATGAACGAAGACGAAAGAGGGGATGCCTTCCCGGGGCATCCCCAAGCTTAGGATTTTGGCTATTCTTGAATATCTTGGGGTGCCATGGGCATCCCCAAGCTTAGGCTTTTGCCACTCCTTATTCCATAGTCCATCAAATCTTTACCCAAAACTTGAAAACTTCACAACACAAAACTCAACAGGAAATCTCATAAGCTCCGTTAGTGAAAGAAAAAAAACCACCACATAAGGTATTGTAATGAACTCATTCTTTATTTATTTTTGTGTTAAATCTACTTTATTCCAAGTTCTCTATGGTTCATACCACTTAATACTAGCCATAGATGCATCAAAATAAGCAAACAACACGTGAATAACAGAATCTGTGAAAAACAGAACAGTCTGTACCAATCTGTAACTAACGCAAACTTCTTCAACTTTAAAAATCCTACCAAAATAGGAAGCCCTGGGAAATTTGTCTGTTGATCAGCAACAAAAATAATCAACGCAAAATCACGTTTCTGTGATTTAACAAAACTAATCTCGTGCACGCAAAGTTTCTGTTTTTCAGCAGAATCAAATTAACTATCACCATAGGTTATCTTATAGGTTCTACTTGACACAAACACTAATTAAAACATAAAAACACATATAAACAGAAGGTAGATGCAAAATTTATTTAATAACAGCAAGGAAAAATATTGGGTTGTCTCCCAACAAGTGCTTTTCTTTAAAGCCTTTTAGCTAGGCATTGATAGTTTTAATGATGCTCACATGAAAGACAAGAATTGAAGCGCAAAGAGAGCATCATGAAACATGTGATAAACACCTCTAAGTATAACATACTTCCTATGCATAGGCATATCATAAGCAAACCAATTTGCAAAGCAAGCAAAAACTAGCATATGCAATGAAGAAGAAACAGACGATAGCAATCTCAACATGACCAGAGGTAATTTAGTAAGATAAAAATTTCTACGATCATATTTTCCTCTCTCATAATAATTACATGTAGGATCATAGGAAAATGCAACAAAATAGCTATCACATAACATATTATCAACACGATCCACATGCATGCAAAGTTGACACTCTTCCAAGATAGTGGGATTAACATTAACTAAGGTCATGACCTCTCCAAACCCACTTCTATCGAAAATATCATAAGATTGAACATACTCCAAATATGTGGGATCTAAAGTTGACACTCTTCCAAACCCACTTTCAATATTATTTCAAACACTATTATCAATCGCATATTCATCATGGGGCTTAAATAAATTTTCAAGCTCATAAGAAGAATCGTCCCAATCATGATCATTGCAACAAGTAGTAGACATAGCAAAACTAGCATCCCCCAGCTTAGGGTTTTGCATATTATTAGCACAATTAACATCAAGAGAGTTTATAGTAAAATCATTGCAATCATGCTTTTTATTCAAGGAGCCATCGTGAATCTCTTCATAAATTTCTTCATCACAATTTTCAGATTCACGAATTTCAAGCAAAACTTCATAAAGATAATCTAGTGCACAAAACTAACTAGCAATTGGTTCATCATAATTGGATCTCTTAAAAAGATTAGCAAGCGGATGAGGATCCATAGATCTTAGCCTCTTTGTTTAGTAATAAATAAACAACTACTCCAACCGAACGAGCAAACGAGCCAAGCAGGAGATCAAAACAAATGAATAGACGAACAAAAGAAGGGCGAATAAAACGGCAAGGGTGAAGTGGGGGAGAGGAAAACGAGAGGCAAATGTCAAATAATGTAAATGCGAGGGAGATGAGTTTGTGATGGGTACTTGGGATTTCTTGACTTGAGCGAAGACCTCCACGGCAACGGCGCCAGAAATCCTTCTTGCTACGTCTTGAGCTTACATTGGTTTTCCTTGAAGAGGAAAGGGTGATGCAGCAATAGTAGTGTAAGTATTTCCCTCAGTTTTTGAGAACCAAGGTATCAATCCAGTATGAGGCTCCTCAAAAGTCCCATGCACCTACACAAACAAACAAAGAACTCGCAACCAACGCAATAAAGGGGTTGTCAATCCCTTCACGGCCACTAGTGAAAGTGAGATCTGATAGAGATAGTATGATAAGATAAATATATTTTTGGTATTGTATAATATAGTTGCAAAATGTAAAGATGCAAATAAAAGTAAATTGAAAGCTTATATGATAAAAGATAGACCCGGGGGCCATAGGTTTCACTAGTGGCTTCTCTCAAGATAGCATAAGTATTACGGTGGGTGAACAAATTATTGTCGAGTAATTGATAGAAAAGCGAATAATTATGAGATTATATAGGCATGATCATGTATATAGGCATCATGTTCGCGACAAGTAGACCGACTGCTACCTGCATCTACTACTATTACTCCACACATCGACCGCTATCCAACATGCATCTAGATTATTAAGTTCATAAGAACAGAGTAACGCATTAAGAAAGATGACATGATGTAGAGGGATAAACTCAAGCAATATGATATAAACCCCATCTTTTTATCCTTGATGGCAACAATACAATACGTGCCTTGCAACCCTTTCTGTCACTGGGTAAGGACACCGCAAGATTGAACCTAAAACTAATAATTCAAAGAGACTTGCAAAGATAACTCAATCATAGATAAAAGAATTCAGAGAAGATCCAAATATTTCTCATAGATAAACTTGATCATAAACCCGCAATTCATCGGATCTCGACAAACACACCACAAAAAGAGTTACATCAAATAGATCTCCACAAGAGAGGGGGAGAACATGGTATTGAGATCCAAAAAGAGAGAAGAAGCCATCTAGGTAATAACTATGGACCCGAAGGTCTGTGGTAAACTACTCACAACTCATCGGAGGGGCTATGGTGTTAATGTAGAAGCCCTCCATGGTCGATTCCCCCTCCGGTGGAGTGCCGACGAAGGCTCCAAGTTGGGATCTCGCAGATACAGAAGGCTATGACGGTGGAAATTGTTTTTCATTGGCTCCCTGGATGTTTTTTAGGTACGTAGGTATATATAGGAGGAAGAAGTATGTCGGTGGCCGCCCGAGAGGCCCAGGAGACAGGGGGGCGCGCCTAGGAGGGGTGGGCGCACCCTCCTATCTCCTGGCCGCCTCGATTGTTTCTTGACTTGTACTCCAAGTCCTCTGGATCATGTTCGTTCCTAAAATCACGCTCCCAAGGGTTTCATTCTGTTTGGACTCCGTTTGATATTCCTTTTCTTCGAAATACTGAAATAGGCAAAAAATAGCAATACGGGTTGGGCCTCCGATTAGTAGGTTAGTCCGAAAAATGATATAAATGTGTAAAATAAAGCCCATAAATATCCAAAAGGGGTAATATAATAGCATGGAACAATCAAAAATTATAGATACGTTGGAGACGTATCACTTCTTCTCTTCTGGATCCATAGCTGGAAGCTCGAGGAGGGAGAGGCGTCCCTCTTCAGTTCTTGCGCACTTGGTCGCTAGGTTGAACAGCTCCAGCTATGTGCACAACTCCTTGTGGATGGTGAGATCCGCCTTCATCTTGACGTCGCGGACGCCATCAGAGAACGCTGAGATGATGGCCTCGTCCGTCACCTTGGGGATCTTGAGGCGGGCGCTGTCGAAGTGCTAGATGTATTTATGTAGGGTATCTCCAGGCTGCTACTTGATGCGGCACAGGTCACCCACGACCGGGGGGCGGTCGTGAGTGCCCTGGAAGTTGGTGATGAAGCGGTTACACATCTCGTCCCAGGAGGAGATCAAGCCGGGAGGCAGGATCAGGAGCCAGTTGCGGGCACCATCCTTGAGTGCCATGGGAAACCAGTTCGCCATGACCTTCTCGTCTCTGTTGGCCGCCTCGATGCCCAGCTGGTAGAGCTGCATGAACTCCACATGGTCGGCAGTTCCGTCGTAGCGAGGAGGCAGGTCCGGCTTGAACTTTCCCGGTCAGGCGACGCTACGCAGCTTGGTGGTGAAGGCACGACAACCTGTTGTGGCCACCGGAGCCCTTTGTTGACGCGGGGCCTGCTCTTGGTGGTACCTGCGTGCTGCCGCCAGGGGCAGCACGGGGTCTTGGCACGCCGACGCAGGGACGCGGTCTTGTCGTGCTGGTGCAGGAAGCACGGGAGCGCCTTCTTGAGGCCGAGGGATTTCTTGGCAGCTTCTTTCTTGTCGCGCGGGTGCTGGATGCGGTGTGTCACGTCCAGGGGCCGCGCGCCTTGGAGCCAGGGCACCTTATTGGGGCGGAGGTGGTGGAGGTGCTCCCTGAGCCGCGTCGGCCATGCCTGACGAAGGGGGAGGCAGTGAGAGGGACGGCGCGGGAGAGCCCCCTGCGGCGCTGACGAGCTCGGTGATGCGAGCGAGCCACTCTTTGTAGAGGTCGTCGACGGGACAGTAGTTCAGGAGCTCATGTGCCAGGAGCAACACGGCCCACGCGTCCATGGGGGCGCGACGAGCGTGAGACGACGAACTAGCTGGGGTCAGCAACGGAGTGGCTATGCGGCCTTCCCGCCGAGAGAGTCCGGGATTAAGGGATCCTCGGATAGCCGGACTATATACTTTGGCCGTCTATTGGACTATGAAGATACAAGATTGAAGACTTTGTCCCGTGTCCGGATGGGACTCTCCTTTGCGTGGAAGGCAAGCTTGGCAATTCGGATATGTAGATCTCCTTCTCAGTAACCGACTCTGTGTAACCCTATCCCCCTCCGGTGTCTATATAAACCGGAGGGTTTTAGTTCGTATGACAATAACAATCATAATGACTAGCTTCTAGGGTTTAGCCTCTAGGATCTCGTGGTAGATCAACTTTTGTAATACTCATATCATCAATATCAATCAAGCAGGAAGTAGGGTATTAATTCCATCGAGAGGGCCCGAACCTGGGTAAACATCGTGTCCCCCGCCTCCTGCTACCATTAGCCTTAGACACATAGTTCGGGACCCCCTACCCGAGATCCGCCGGTTTTGACACCGACATTGGTGCTTTCATTGAGAGTTCCACTGTGCCGTCGCAATAGGGCTTGATGGCTCCTTCAATCATCTTCAACAACGCGGTCCAGGGGGAGGATTTCCTCCCCGAACAGATCTTCGTATTTGGCGGCTTTGTACTGCGGGCCAACTCGCTTGGCCATCTGGAGCAGATCGATAGCTACGCCCCTGGCCACCAGGTCAGGTTTGGAAGCTTGAACTATACTGCTAACATCCACGGAGACTTGATCTTCGACGGATTCGAGCCCGTGTCAGGTGCGCCAATCTGTCATGATGAGCATGACTTAGATCTGCCATCGGACAATGTTTGGGGGATCGCGCCTGCGGCAGCCCAGGAAATAAATCCGGAGCAGATTGTGCCATCCGAGGATGAGTGGATGGACCCCGCCATGGAGGCCGCACACTCACCGGCGTTGGAGCCGAACACTGACCCCACCTCCTATGAGGCCAGTATCATCGGACCCTCGGACTCGTCTCCGACTACAGGATCCGAACCGCGTACGTCCGTGGCTATCAAATCTGATTGGGCCTCGGTCATGGAGTTCACCTCTGCGGATATCTTTCAGCACTCGCCCTTGGGTGATGTGCTAAATTCATTGAGGTCTCTCTCCTTGTCAGGAGACTCTTGGCTGAACTATGTCCGGCTCGAGTGGGAAGCAGACAACAAAGAAATTCGTTCCCCACCCACCACCCACTTAATAGCCATACTCGATGACTTAACCGACATGCTTGACGTCAACTCCGAAGACATCGACGGTATGGACGATGATGCAGGAGAAGAACGGGAACCACCGCCTATAGGGCGCTAGACAGCCACCTCATCATAAGATATATATATGGTGGACACTCCCAAAGAAAGCAATGGCGATGAGGCAACGGAAGATAATCCCTTGGAGAAGCAATCTAGGTACCGGCGTCATAGGCGTCGCTCCAAGCCCCGCCATAGCAAAAATAGTGGTACCGACACAAGAGATGATAACAATTCGGATGGTGCTGAAGACGAAAACAATCCTGCCCAGCCAGGCTTCGAGCAGGCCGGGCAAGAAGATGGGCAAGCTAGCCCTAAGGAACAGGCAACAGATGGAGAATCATAGGATAATAATTACATGCCTCTCTCCGAAGACAAAGTGAGCCTTGGCGATGAAGAATTCATCATGCCTGAGAATCCCGTCGAGCAGGAGCGCTTCAAGAGCCAGCTTATAGCCACTGCAAAAAGCCTGAAGAAAAAGCAGCAACAGCTTCAAGCTGATTAAGATCTGCTAACGGATAGATGGGCCAAGGTTCTGGCTGCCGAGCAATACAGACTCAAGCGCCCTACCAAAAGTTACCCAAAGCGCAGGTTGCTACCTCAACTCGAGGAGGAGGCGTTAAAGCCCACACTACCAGCGCATGATGCGGCTGACCGGCCACCCCGTGGCTAAGACAAAACGGCGTACCAGCCCGAAGTCCAGACCGCACCCCGTCACCAATCAAACAATAATACTAAGGCCCAGGGCTACATGAAGGACCTGTGAGACGTATTGGAAAACAAAGAAGGACAGTCAAGATCGATCTACGGATCACGGGGGCGCGTCACAATGCGTGACGATGACCGTCACGCCGAATACAATAAACAAAAGTCTGGCCGGGCCGACTACAACAGACCAGACTCATTTGAACTACGTCGGGATGTAGCCCGGCATAGAGGCGCCGCACACCCCCTATGCTTCACTGATGAAGTAATGGATCATGAATTCCCAGAAGGGTTTAAACCCATGAACATTGAATCATACGATGGTACTACAGATCCCGCACTATGGATAGAAGATTTCTTCCTCCATATTCACATGGCCCGCGGAGATGATCTACACGCTATCAAGTACCTCCCACTAAAACTCAAGGGGCGTGACCCGTGTACCCGTGTACCTTTTTGCCCCCTAAACTATATATACTCTTCTCCTACCTACTTTTTAGGTTTAGCAAAGTAGTAGCTCCCGTGTACCCTGGGGCAAGACCCATGTACCTGTGTACCTTTTCGCCCCCTAAACTATATATACTCTTCTCCTACCTACGTTTTAGGTTTAGCAAAGTAGTAGCTCATTTGAGAAGCTTTGCTCTCTAGTTGATCCCTTATCCATATGAGTTCACGACCACTTCAGAGAAGATCCCCCAAGTGGATTCAAGACCCCTCAAGGGAAGACCCCTCAAGACCTCCTCACAGAGAAGAACTTGCTACTTGTATCGTCCTTTGTTGATCGTGGATCGTGTATTTCTTTGTGTTTCGAGAATCTAGCACATGTGTAACCGAATCTTGTTGGTTTGAGTGATTTCTCCCCTCGTGTTCTTCGTGTTCATCATGGGATCCGCTCCAATCGAGAAAGATCGGGCATCTAGGGTTCTACCCGACATCATCTTGGCATCATGAGTTACGTTGATCATGAATTTGGTGCCCCTACCCCTGTTTTCTGGCCTTGTTTTGTGTGATTTTTTCCTAATTTCGAAAATCCCCGCCGAAAATAGCCTCACAAAATTATTTATGATTTATTGGTATGATGAAGTTTTGTTGGATTTGATCTATGGATTTCGCGTGTGGCACGTAGATCTAGCTTTCCCACCCTTCCATCCACCCAAAATTTTTCTTTCCCCCCTCTAATTTGGGTTTTTCTCGATGTTTTTTGACCCAAATCCATGATCCCCAAATTTGCTATTCTTGGCAGAATTGCGAACCCCAGAACTTCTCACTGCCGGACCTTCCGTCTTTCCCAGAACGTCCAACCTAGACAGAAATTCTACGCATCCCCGACTATTTCCGTTACTTCGTCAACTCCGACTGTGGTGCGGTGGCATCTTCGTCAATGTACTGAAGACCGTGTACTACGACACCGACCGTTTCATCATCATTCGTCCTTGCTTACACAAGACAAACCATTAACGGTAACCTCGATGACATCTTTGTCTACTCCTGGCCCTTACATTGATAACCCCATAGCCTTCCTTTTGCGTCACTTACCCATCGAGACTAGCCATTGAGTATTGCCGGCAACGTTACTTGTGCACATTAGTGATCTTTGCATATACCATCATCTTGGTGTCCATATCTTGGTATCATATCCTATGGCACAAGGTTGTCATAGCAAATACACAATTGCTAGCTTGGTTCGTCAAGTTCTGCTTAAGTGGCCATCAAAAGAGCTCAAAAGAGAAAGAGCCAAACAAGCTCTTAAGCAAAATAAGAAGATAAGCAAAGAGCTTTTAAGCAAGAACCATAGCATCATACAACATTAAGATTGTCATACTCGATCATCTTGGATCATATCATAGGAATACAATACATATAGCATACTTGGGATAAAATTCGTTGCAGTTTTGCTTATTAGGTTGTGCACAAGTTTCGTATCCGCCTATTGTGCAATTGTGCTAGAGTCTCTCTAGTGTTGTGCAACATGAGCATTTTTCATGGATTCCACATTTTGAGCTCATTTTTGGCTTGCACAACCCCATTTATCTATTTGCGCGTGTGTTTCCGTGTACCATCTCTTGCTATCGGTCTACTTGTTGCATTGCAAATTTGCGAATCTTTTCCAACATTATTGACTCTCACTCACAATTGCATCAATTTTGTGCTACCATCCTAACTAACCTCCACTATAAGCTTTATTTGTCTAGGTGTGAGAACCGACAAGAATTGGTACCAATTGTGCTATTTCCTTGTTACATCATTGAGTGATCTTTGATCCACCCTCAACATCAGTCAAGGTACATTTGGTATAAGTTCCTCTATTTCTCCCACTCACATATTTGCTTGGAATGATGGATAGGCCAAGTTCTTCTACCAATCCGCTCTTCATTGAGCAAGACGGTGACATGACCTCCTACGTCACCAAGAGCCACCTCTTAGGTGCACAACGTGCTTTGCATCAAGAACAACAAGCAATGAGCGACCGCATCGACAATCTTGCAACCGACTTGCAACTCTCTGAACAACGTACAAGAGACTACTTCGACAACAAGATTGACGAATACAAACAAGATGATGATGCAAGAATGGACGAGATTCATGCCTTGTTGGTCAACCACTCTTCTACCTCGTCGTCCTACTAAAGACGGAGCCTCTCGAGTCGACACTCGATGACACTATCTCTGGTTCAAGTACACCGACATCGAACACTCTACGTCGAGCCGCGCGCCAAGACCGTCAAGGAAACCGCATTCCTCTACACGGAACCGATCCTCAAGAGCAACTTCTAGCGCAAGAACATCGACATCGTCAAAATAAAGTTACTCTTGTGCAAGCACAAGAAAGGCAACGCCAACGCCAACAAGAGGAAGAGCGAGCATTCCAACACCAAGAAGAGCAAGACACCAAAGCGCTCCGTCAACAACAACAACGGTGTGAAGCCCAAGCACTTGAGGCGCAACGTGCCCTCCAAGACACTAGTCGCTCCATCGCGGATCACAACTAACATACACGTGAGCAAGAAGAAGTACTTCACGAAGAAGTCCAAGAGAGGAACTATCAAGCACGATTGAATCGACAAGCTCCTCGTCAAGCTCGACAAGAATCCCACGTTCGTCGAGAGCAACATGAGGTTGACAATCCTCCACGCCAAGAGAAACTTGAGTTTGACAATCCTCCATGCCAAGAGCAACATGAGGTTGACAACCATCCATGTCAAGGGCGACATCATCACCCGCACCCCCAACACAATGAAGAGCAACGCTACGACAAGCTCAAGTTCACCATGCCCAAGTTTTCCGGAAGCAATTACCCCGAGGAGTACCTTTCATGGGCATTGAAGGTCGACAAAATCTTCCATTTGCACAACTATGATGAAGAGAAGAAAATCTCCATGACATCCCTTGAATTCCAAGAATACATACTAATTTTGTGGGAACAAGTCAATGAGTGCCGAGAGGCAAGAGGGGAGCCACCCATCACAACATGGGCTCAAATGAAGGATGTCATGCGAGCATGCTTTGTCCCAACGTACTCAAGCGCGACCTCTTTAAAAGTCTCAAATTCCTCAAACAAGGAACAAAGACCGTTGAAGATTACTACAAAGAAATGGAGATTGCCATGATTCGAGCTAATGTCACGGAAGACGATGAGCAAACTATGGCCCATTTCTTGAATGGACTCAACCATCCTATCAAGAAGATAGCTGACTTCCAACCTAACTCCAAACTCATTGAGCTAGTGCATCAAGCTACCAAAGTGGAACATCAAGTGCAAGATGACTTCAAGTACGCCAAGTACTCTTCCAAGAACTATGGATTCTCCTACAACCAAGCTTCAACGACTACAATGACTCCAACCTCGACAAAAGCTTCACCAAGCAATGGCGACAAGTCAAATTACAAGAAGACTTCGAGAACTTCAGGTCGCCCTCCTCCTACAAGGAACTTCAAGCCAAGAGTGTCATCATCATCTACTCCAACCGATGAGACCATCAAGACAAGTTCCATCAAATGCTTCACATGCGGCGGCCGAGGCCACAAGTCCTTCCAGTGCACCAACAAGCGCACCATGATCCTCAACAAAGATGGAACTTATGACTCCATGAGTGAAGAGGAAATGGAAGCCCTTGAGCAAGTAGACATGCACCGGCAACTAAATGAAGATAAAGATGATAAAGTCTTTTGTGACGAAGATTCGAGCACCGTTCTCATTGTCCCTGTCACATCCCTAGTTCTGGTTTGACCTAGGCTAGCTTCCTTGTGAGCATCATGTTTAAATTCAAATGAAATTTGAATTGAGAATTTTCAAAGCCTCAGAAACCTTCTAAAAATAATCAACATTTAAATCTTATCAAATGAGTCCAAGAAAATGTTCCTGTTATTCTGTGAAAATATTGGTAAGAGGTAAAATTCAAATCAATATTTTGGGAATCACAAAAATATTTATTTCGGGCCTTTGAATTAAATCAATGACATATTTGAGTTGGATTTATTTCTATTATATAAGAAATGAATTTCAATTATTTTTTTAAGTTGCATGTGACCTTGGGCTAGTTTCTGAGCTCACATAACAATTTACAGAAAGGTTTAAAGAATAATTTGATGTTCTAAATGAAATCAAAACAAAATGCAAAGAAATAGAAAACTAAAACATATAAGAGAGAGAGAGAGAGAGAGAGAGAGAGAGAGAGAGGCTCACCAGTCTTACCTGGTGCCCACCAACCGGCCGAGCATTGTAGCTGGCTGGCCCAGCCCACCAGGGGCTCCCTGTCGTCTTCCACCTCCTGCCAGTGGGCAGGAGGGCGTGTGCCCCGCATGCGCGCATGCGGCCCCGGTCACCTCCTGCTTGCAGCCGCTTGTGGAGACCGCTAAGGCCGCCACGCGACCCCCTGCGCCTCTTCCCTCTCTCCCTGGAGCTTCTTTTTCCTCCCCTGGCGCTCTCACGCACGCAACCAATCGCAGCCGTCGCCACCGCTCGCCATAGCCACGGACTACGTCCACCCCTTGCCTCTCCGACGCGCCAAGAAGCTCCGCCGTCGACCTCTATGCCATCTCCACCAAGCCACACGGCGCTGGACGCACTGGAACACCCTCATCGACACCATCTTCGTCGTCTACACCGACGGCCGCCGTCGCACGATTCGTCATCGTCAAGACGTCCCGGAGCACGTTGACCCGCCCTGCGCGTTCTCTGTGAGCACCTGCGTCTTCCCCCTCTCTCCCTGCAGTCCAACTCGTCCCCTAGCCGTGCTTTCCACCGAAGCCGAGAGTTCCCGCCCGCCGGCCATGTTGCCGTCGTGGCTGTCGACACCGTAGTTTGTGCCTGGGCGCGTCATGGTGCTCGGGTTGCTCCCAGGAGACGACCCCGGCCACCAGCTGGTCTTGTCGTGCACAAAAACACCTTCGTCGTTGCCGCTATCGCTGCGGGCCTCCCCTCGACTAGCCGCCTTCCCTGTTGGACGCGGCGCACTCCCAACGTTCCAATGAGCCAAACCCCGCCTCAAACTGTGGGCTGTAGCGAAATCCCGACGACCTCCGCCACCTGAAATGGTCGTCGGAGAAACTCCAGCGACTGCCTACATGACATCATTAGGCGCTAACCCAGCCAGCTAAGCACCCTAACAGCCACTAACAGTGTGCCCTACCCCTGGTCAAACCCCAGTCAGCGTTGGGTTTGACCGGGATTAGTCCATGTGTCACTGACGTGCGGACCCCACACGTTAGGTTTGACCTGGACTAGCCCCGTTGACCTGCTGATGCAATGTTGATGTCATGCTGACACAGTAAATAGTTTCTGTATTTAAAATAATTCAGAAATTCCAGAAAATGCTTTAGACTTCTAAAAATCATATAAATTCAACCGTAGCTCTGCATGAAAAGATTTATATATGAAAAATGATCAAAAAAATCCAATCTATCCATCTGTACTGGTTTCATGCATGTTTAAAAAACTTAACCTTGCTGTTAGATCAAAACATGATAAATGCACTTTATAAATCCATAGTTTGACTTTGAACTTGAACCTTGGGTTCAAAATAGCTCAAACCTTCTGGTTTTCGTTGCATTAGCTCAATCACTGCATATTGCCATGTCATGATCATGCATCATATTATGCATTGCATTGATTGTGTTCTTCCTTGTTTACCGATATTTTCCCCCTCTCAGTAGACGACGTTCGCGACGATGTGATCGATGACACTGATGAAGAGCTATTACTATCTTCAGAAGTGCCAGGCAAGCAAAACCCCCTTGTTCATTCTGATACAATCCCACTCTCTCGCTCCTGCTCTCTTTTATTGAATTAGGCCAACAACGATTCATCTATTACATGATGTGGTAGTTGAACCCCTTTTCCTCTGCATGACATGTCATTGCCACAGTAAATAGATGAAATCCACTAGCATGAGTAGGAGTTGTTTGAGCCCTGATGTGCCTACTCATTCATGCTTGCTTGTCGTTCCTGCTACTGCTTAGAGTTGAGTCAGGTCTGATTCATCGGGAATGAAATTGGAATGGTGATGAACATGTCCTACTGTGTGTTTGCTAAGTGTGTGAACACAATTTGGTAAAGGTAGCGCTGAGAGGCTAATAGAGGCAAAGGTGTCCCGTCTTTCGATGAGATGGTTATTGCCATTTTGGAGGAGTAGACTTTGACGATCCGACTACGTACGTGCGAGGACGTCGCGCCTTAGCAATCGCTGAACCAACTCCGAGAGGTAATTGACCACGCCGGAGCACGATCAACCTGACCACAAGGGTCTATTTCCTGCGAGCAAACAAAGAACAAGCAAGAAACTGAGATTGCAATCTGGATATTGCGAATATAATATGAAAGCTTTATTGATCAAGATGCGGTTCGGTGACGTCTTGGTCTGGTCGTTGAACACAAACAAAGTATGCGAAGTTGCAGCTATGGAGAACATTAAATCTAAACAAAACCCAAAGTCTAAACAGTGCCCTAAGGGCTGCATATATGGAGGAAAAGGGGGGAATTTCGTGGCCCTTGGTGGAGGGGTCTGAAACCAACCCTATCTCTTGTTTCCCCACACATACGGACTCTAAAAATACACTATACTTATGTATTTTGAAATTACATGGGCCTGGCCCAATAATAAGGTGATGCAACACCTAAAATAGCCTCTGGATGAAATTTATGAAGTGGCATCTTGTATATTCCATCCAAGGCTTCATGCACTCATTATGGTGGCTTCATAGTCCTGAAATCATCACTTGTAACTCCCTTCTTGTTCCCCTTGCACATGCCATCATCTCCATGCTTAGTCTTGCTCCAGTGTTCTTCCCTCTTATACATGCCAGGCCCTTCATTTGTGAGCAAAACAAATGTATCCAATTTAGGCAGCATCATATTCTCATGAACTTTAGAATTTTTTACCAAGAAACAAGAGTACTTGATAATTTAATTGGCGTGTGCAAGCTCTAGTAATTGGTCCGGTATATGTAGCAGTAGGGGTTGTGGGTGTAACAATGGTATTGATGTCCTCATCATCCTACCCTTCTTGAAATGAAGTTGTGCTCGACGTAAGCTCATCTTCCTCACCCAAATAAGGCTTCAAATCTGCAATGTTAAAAGTGGGACTAACCCCAAAATCTGCAGGCAGCTCAAGTTTATATGCATTATCATTTATTTTCTCCAACACCTTTAAAGGACCATCAGCACGTGGCGTTAGCTTTGATTTGCGCAAATTAGGAAATCTATCCTTACGCAAATTTAACAAAACAAGATCTCGAGGTGCAAACACAACATGTTTTCTACCCTTATCTCTGACTAGTTTATATTTAGCATTCACACGCTCAATGTTTTCCTTAGTTAACTCATGCATTTTTAAGATCAATTCAGCAGGTTGTTTAGCATCAAAATTAACCTTCTTCAAAGATGGAAGATGCAACAAATTAATAGGTGCACGAGGTAGGAAACCATACACAATTTCAAAAGGGCACATCTTAGTAGTAGAATGCAATGAACGATTATAAGCAAATTCAGTATGAGGCAAACATTCCTCCCACATTTTCTTATTATTCTTCAAAACAACTCTAAGCATAGTAGACAATGTTCTATTGAGTACTTCAGTTTGTCCATCAGTTTGGGGGTGACAAGTAGTACTAAAAAGCAGCTATGTCCCCAACTTAGCCATAAACATCTCCAATAGTGGCTAAGAAGTTTAGTATCATAATCTGAAACGATAGTATTTGGCACACCATGCAAGCGAATAATTTCACGAAAGAACAAATCAGCAACATTAACATCATCATCGCTTTTATGACATGGTATAAAGTGTGCCATTTTCGAGAATCTATCCACGACAACAAATATGCTATCCCTCCCCGTCTTTGTTCGAGGTAAACCTAAAACAAAGTACAAAGATATATCCTCCCAAGGAACACTAGGTATAGGCAAAGTCATATATAAACCATGAGGATTGAGTCGTGACTTAGCTTTTTGACATGTACTGCAGCGAGCAATAAATCGCTCAACATCCCGTCTCATCTTTGGCCAAAATAAATGTGTAGCAAGTACGTCCTCCGTCTTTCTCACGCCAAAGTGTCCCATTAATCCTCCTCCATGAGGCTCCTGCAACAAGAAAAGACGAACAGAGCTAGCTGGAATGAATAGCTTGTTAGCACGGAACACAAATCCATCATTAACGACGAACTTGTTCCACATTTTTCCTTCTTTACAATTCTACATTACATCTTTAAAATCAGCATCATGCACATATTGATATTTGATGGTCTCCAAACCAAATATTTTGAAGTCAAGTTGTGAAAGCATAGTATAACGATGAGAAAATGCATCAGCAATAACATTTTCTTTACCCTTCTTGTGTTTAATGACATAAGGGAAAGTCTCAATGAATTCAACCCATTTGGAATGTCTACGATTCAGTTTAGCTTGAATTTTAATATGTTTCAAAGATTCATGATCAGAATATATAACAAATTCTTTGGACCATAAAGAACGTTGCCAGGTTTCTAAAGTCCGAACAAGAGCATATAATTATTTGTCATAAGTAGAATAATTCAGACTAGGCCCACTCAATTTTTTAGAAAAGTATGCAACAGGTTTGCCATCTTGTAATAACACACCTCCTAATCCAATTCCACTAGCATCACATTCAAGCTCAAAAGTCTTATTAAAATCAGGAAGTTGGAGTAAAGGAGCATGTGTCAACTTATCTTTCAATACTGTGAAGGCTTCTTCCTGCACGGTACCCCAAACAAAAGGCACACCTTTCTTTGTAAGCTCATTGAGAGGTGCAGCAATGGTGCTGAAATCTCTCACAAAACGCCTATAGAATCCAGCGAGGCCAAGAAAACTCCTCACTTATGTGACATTTTTGGGCTGCAGCCAACTCTCAATAGCTTCAATCTTCGCTTTATCAACTTCAATTCCATGTGGAGTAACAACACAACCAAGAAAATATACTCGGTCGATGCAAAAGGTGCACTTCCCAAGGTTACCAAACAAACATGCATCACGTAAAGCAATAAAAACAACACGTAAATTTTCCAAATGTTCCTCCAAAGATCTGCTATAAATCAGTATATCATCAAAATAGACTACCTGATGTAGGTTAGAACCCTAGAGGCTGATCATTCACGTTTGGAGAGGATCCCTATGAGGAACACGAAGAACACGAGAAGGGGAGTGAGGGAAAACATGAGAGAACACTCAACCAACAAGAATAAAGTGACACATGTGCTAGATCACTTAAACACAAGAGAGGTACAAGATCCAAATCCAACAAGAGACGATACAAAGGGTAACCGGTTCTTCTCTATGAGGAGGTCTTGATGATGGTCTTCTCCGGATGGAGGTCTTGAATCCAGGTGGATCTTCTCCGAAGAGGTGTTGGTCCCTCACGAGGAGTAGATATGGATGGATGAGCGAGGCTCTATCTCACAAATGAGCTAAATCAACGCTAACCCTAAAATGTAGGTGCAGAGGGAGTATATATAGTCTAAGGGGCGAAGGGGTACA
>NC_041385.1:371847157-371898444 GCF_002162155.2 Triticum dicoccoides
CCGAGACGCCGGATGTCCGAGCTAGGGGGCCGGATGTCCGGGCTGGTGGAGTCGGCCTCAGTGCTCTCTGGATAGGCAGGGCCGGATGTCTTGGCGAAGGGGTCGGGTGTCCGGGGCTTCGGCAGGAGCCGGATGTCCCGGGTGATGGCCGGATGTCTGGGCCATCGGTGCAACCTTCTGTGCTCCCTGGATGGCTTGTCCGGATGTCCGAGCCGGGGGCCGGATTTCCAGTGCGAAGGGCCGAATGTCCCGGCTGGACGCCGGATGTCCGGGCCCTGTAGCTTCGTCTGCAGATCCCTGGCTGCGGGGTAGATCTCCAGGGGCCGGATGTCCAGGGCAATGGCCGGATGTCCGGGGCCTGGAAGCTGTCCTCGCCTTCTTCCGTTGGTTCTCTTCTTCCATGGACTTGGGGGCTTGACCATCTTCATGTGCATCCTCGGGAGGGTCCTCTAGGTACCTAAGCATGCACAACATTCCGGACTTAGGTAGTAGCCATGTCTTGAGAGGATCATATGAGAAATCACTATGGAGAGAAGTCACCTCGGTCTCGAGAGCTCTAGCTCGTGCTCTTGTCATGGGTCCTCTTGGTGCTTGGTGAGACGATGGTAGGTCCATGGGGATGACCGAAGGATGCTCCGCATCATCTCCCCTCCTTTGGGAAAGATCCGACCTCGGACCGAAATCCTCATCACCATGGTACAGGGAGAGATCATTGACGTTGAAGATGTCGCTCACGGAGTACTTGTCGTGTGGGAGATCGATCTTGTAAGCGTTGTTGTTGTAGCATGCTAGCACCTTGAAGGGTCCATCGGCTCGAGGTAGAAGTTTGGACTTGCGTTCATTGGGGAAGCGGTCCTTGTGAAGGTGTAGCCACACGAGATCTCCAATGTTGAATATCACGGGGTGCTTGTTGATGTTGAGGTTGGTCGCGAGTCGTTGTACTTGGCGCTTGATGGTGTGCCTTGTATCTTCATGCATCTTCTTGAGGTAGCTTGCTCATGCACTCGCGTCGAAGTTGGTGCACTCTTGTAGAGGAAGAGGTAGGATGTCCAATGGGGAAAACGGGTTGAAGCCATAGACGACCTCGAAGGGGGACTTGCCGGTAGTCGAATGTCTTGCACGGTTGAAGGCTTACTCGGCGATGGGTAGACACTCCTCCCACTCCTTGATGTTCCTCTTGATCAACACGCGAAGTAGAGTGGAGAGTGTATGGTTCGTCACCTCTGTTTGGCCGTCGTTTTGAGGATGGTATGCCAACGAGAACAAGAGCTTGATTCGGAGCTTGGCGCATAGCGTCTTCCAAAAGTAACTCAAGAACTTGACGTCGCGGTCCGAGACGATTGTCTTTGGTACTCCATGGAGTCGTAATATTTCCCTACAAAAGATATTGGCAAAATTTGAAGCATCGTCTATCTTGTTGCATGGAATGAAATGTGCCATCTTAGAAGATCGGTCCACAACAACAAACACAAAATCCTTTCCATTTTGAGTTCTAGGCAAGCCAAGTATAAAATCCATGCTAATGTCTTCCCAAGGTTGATAAGGAATAGGAATAAGCATGTAAAGACCATGGGATTGAGCTTTGCGACATGTAGAGCATCGGTTGGTGAAGCGTGATATGTCGCGGCACATCTTGGGCCAATAGTAGTTCTTGGAGAGCGTGGCGAAAGTCTTGTCGCGTCCAAAATGTCCCATGAGTCCGCCTCCATGAGCCTCTTGCAAAAGGAGAAGACGAAGAGAATACTCGGGAATGCAAAGTTTGTTAGCTCTCATAAGATAATCATCCTTGATGTAATATCGTTCCCAAGATGTATGCGTCAAACACTTTGCATAAGGAGTAACAAAAGAAGGATCATTGGCATACAAGTGTTTGATGTGGTCAAAGCCAACAACACTCAACTCAAATTTTGTGAAAAGAATGCATATGGGGGAAAGGGCATCCACAACTACATTTTCCTTACCCTTAATGTACTTGATCACATAGGGGAAAGATTCAATAAATTCACTCCATTTGGCATGCCGCTTGTTTAACTTAGTTTGGCCTTTCAAGTACTTAAGCGTTTCATGATCGGTATGGATGACAAACTCATGAGGTCTAAGATAATGTTCCCAAACATGTAGCACACGCACTAAAGCATACAATTATTTGTCATAGATGGGATAGTTAAGTTCAGCACCGGAGAGTTTTTCACTAAAATATGCAATGGCTCATTTTTCTTGCATCAAAACTCCGCCAATTCCGGTACCACTTACATCACAATGAACCTCAAAAGTTTTGTCAAAGTTGGGTAAAGCAAGAATCGGAGCGTGGGTAAGCAAAGATTTGAGCTCATCAAAAGCGGTAGATTGCAAAGGTCCCCAAATTAAAGGAGCATTTTCTTACTCAAAGCATGCAAAGGAGCTGCAATAGTGCTAAAATCTTTCACAAAGTGACGATAGAAACCCGCAAGGCCAAGAAAGCTACGCACTTGTTGCAAATTGGTGGGTTGGGGCCAAGTTTTAATTGCCTCCATTTTAGATTCATCAACATGGACACCCTTGGAAGAAACAACGAAACCCAAAAAAAAAAGTGCACTTTTTCATGTTGGCATAAAGACGGTCCTTGCGAAGAGTTTGCAAGACAGCCCTAACATGCTTTAGATGCTCTTTCATGGATTTGATAAAACAAGAATGTCATCAAAGTAAACCACAACAAACACTCCAATGTAAGGACGAAGCACAAAATGCATAAGGCTCATGAAAGTACCGGGAGCTTCCGATAAACCCATAGGAATAACCAACCACTCGTACAAGCCAAATTTGGTTTTGAAAGCGGTTTTCCATTCATCACCTTCTTGTATGCGGATTTGATAATAGCCACTTTTAAGATCAATTTTTGAGAGAATGGTGGCACCGCTAAGTTCATCAAGCATATCATCTAGGCGAGGAATGGGATGCCTATAACAAACGGTAATACCATTGATGGGTCTACAATCCGAGCACATGCAAAAACTACCATCTTGCTTGGGCACAAGTATAACCGGAATGGCACAAGGGCTTAAGCTTTCACGTACATGTCCTTTGTCGATGAGTTGTTGTACTTGCCGCTGGATCTCCTTAGTTTCTTCGGGGTTAACACGGTATGGAGCTTTGTTTGGTAGAGGTGCCCCAGGGATGAGGTTGATTCGATGCTCAATTCCTCGTAGTGGAGGTAGTCCCGGAGGTAGCTCATCGGGGAAAATATCTTGGAATTCCTGCAAAAGAGAAGACGACACTAAAGGTAGATCGTGAGAGGTGTTAGTTTTTGGTGCGGCATCCTTGCACACAAGGACAAAGTGCATAACGCTCGATGGGTTCTCACACACTTCTCTCATCTGTCTTTTGGTGGCGAATAGGATGAAGTTTTTCTTGTCGCTGATCGTGGAGGCACTTGGTTTTGGCTTGTGGCTCTCACTCTTGTTCGGGTGGATCACTTTCTCACTCTTCTCTCCACGATGGGTGGCTTGCTTGTCGGCTATCACTTTACTAGGAGACATAGGTCATAGCACATACTCCTTCCCTTTCATCTTGAAGCTATAGTGATTGGTACACTCATTGTGGATGACGCCGCGGTCAAATTGCCATGGTCGACCAAGAAGGAGGTGGCAAATGGACATCAGGACAACATCACGATCCAAAGTGTCCTCATATGCACCAATTTTGAAGGATACTTGGACCATATGCTCAACTTGTATAGTGCCGGAATCGCTTAGCCATTGGACCTTGTATGGGTGCGGGTGCTTCATCTTGACCAATTGTAGCTTGGAGCATAGTTCTTGACTTGCCAAGTTGTGGCAACTACCTCCATCGATGATGACCTTGACGGACCTTCCATTGATGTTGGCCTTTGTGTGGAAGATGTGGCATCTTTGGTCTTTATATTGTTGATGTTGAAGAGTCAAGACTTTGGAGATAACGAGAGCGGGGCTCGAATCCTCATCACAAAAGACTTGTTCATCTTCATCCTCGTTCACGCGTCAGAGCATGGCCACTTGCTCAAGGGCTTCCATTTCCTCTTCACTCATGGATTCATAGGTTCCATCATCGGTGAGGATCATGGTGCGCTTGTTTGTTCATTGGAAATACTTGTGGCCTCGGCCTCCGCAAGTGAAACACTAGAAGGAGCTTGTCTTGACGGTCTCATCGGTTGGAGTAGATGATGAAGCGCGCGGCTTGAAGTTGCTTGTAGTAGGAAGAGGACGACTTGAGCTTGTCGAAGTTTTCTTGTAACTTGACTTGTCGTCGTTGCTTGTAGATGGCTTGGTTGAGGTAGAAGTTGGAGGAGTCGTTGAAGCTTGGGTGTTGGAGAAATCGTACGTCTTGGATGAGTACTTGGCGTACTTGAAGTCATCTTGCACTTGACGTTCGGCTTTGGTAGCTTGATGCACGAGCTCAATGAGGTTGGAGTAGGGTTAGAAGTCGGCAATCTTCTTGATGGGATGACTGAGGCCATTCAAGAAGCGTGCCATGGTCTGCTCGCCATTTTCCGTGACATTGGCTCGTATCATGGCTATCTCCATTTCCTTGTAGTATCCTTCAACACTCTTTGTTCCTTGCTTGAGTAGTTGGAGCTTCTTGAAGAGATCGCGGTTGTAGTAGGTGGGCACAAAACGTGCTTGCATGACATCTTTCATTTGAGCCCAAGTGGTGATTGGAGGTTCACCTCTTTCTTCTCGGCGCTCAAGGACTTGTTCCCACCATATGAGCACATAGTCTTGGAACTCAAGGGATGCCATAGCGATCTTCTTCTATTCCTCATAGTTGTGCAAACGAAAGATTTTATCGACCTTCAATGCCCATGATAGGTACTCTTCGGGATCATTGCTTCCATTTAACTTGGGCATGGTGAATTTTAGCTTGTCGTAGTGTTGCTCTTCATTGTGTTGTGGTCGAGGGTGATGATGACCCCCTTGACGTGGAGGATAATCAACCTCATGTTGCTCTTGGCGTGGAGAAAGTCCATGATCAACTTTCTCTTGTTGAACTTGAGGTTGTGGATGAGCTTGTCGAGCTTGAGGAGGAAGTTGGGGAACTTGACATTGCACTCTTGGTTGGTAGTTCCGCTCTTGGATTTCTTCTCGAAGTTCTTACTCTTGGTTGCGCCCATCGCGGTTGCGCTTGGCAATGGCTCGACTTGATTCTTGAAGGGCACGTTGCGCCTCAAGAGCTTGTGCTTCACGTTGTTGTTTTTGTTGAAGATGTTGAGCCTCGACGTCTTGTTCCTCTTGATGTAGATGCTATCGTTCTTCCTCTTGGCAATGTTGACGTTGTCATTCTTGAGCTTGTGCAAAAGGATCTTGGTGTGGTTGAGGACTTGCTCGTCGACTTGCTCTTGCGGATGATTGTCATGTAGAGGATTGCGAGATGCATGACGGTCTTGACGCGCGACTCGTTGAAGAGTGTTCGATGTCGGTGTACTTGATACGGAGAAGGTGTCGTCGGAGTGTCGACTTGAGCGGCTCCGTCTTGAAGAATTTGAAGGAGGGTGGTTCACCAACAAGGCACAGATCTCGTCCATTCTTGCATCGTTCTCTTGTTTGTGAGCATCGCGCTTGTAGTTGAAGTAGTCCCTTGTACGTTCCTCGGAGAGTCGCAAGTTGGTGGCGAGGTTGTCGATGCGGTCGTTCATCGCTTGTTGCTCTTGATGCAATGCTCGTTTTGCACCAAAGATGTGGCTCTTGGTGACGAATGATGACATGTCGTCGTCTTGCTCGATGAAGAGTGGGTTGGTAGAAGAACTTGGCCTATCCATCATTCCAAGTAAAATGTGAGTGGGAGAAGGAGAAGAACTTATACCAAATGTACCTTGACCGATGTTGAAGATGGATTAAGATCACTCAAATGCGGACAATGAAATAGCACAATTGGTACCAATTCTTGTCGGTTCTCACACCTACACAAGTAAAAGCTTATGGTGGAGCTTGGTTAGGATGGTGGCACAAAATTTGATGCAATTGTTAGTGAGCTTCAATAATGTTGGAAATGATTCACATATTTGCAAATGCAACAAGTAGACCAAGGAAGTAGTGGTACACGGAAACACACACGGAAATAGATAAGTGGGATTGTGCAAACCAAAAATGAGCCCAAATGTGGAGTCCACAAAAATGCTCTTGTTCCACAATACTAGAGAGACGCTAACACGATTGTACAATAGGAGGATACGGAACTTGTGCACAACCTACTAAGCAAAAATGCAACAACCTCTATCCCAAGTATGCTATATGTATGGTATTTCGGTGATATGATCCAGGATGATCGGATATGACAATCTTAATGTAGTATGATGCTATGGTTCTTGGTTATAAGCTCTTTTCTTATCTTTCCCTCTTTGCTTAAAAGCTTGTTTGGCTCTTGCACTTTTGAGCTCTTTTCTCATGCAAAACTTCTTGAACCAATATAGCAATTGTGTATGCGATGACAACTTTGTGACACAAAAGATGAGGCCAAGATATGCACCACTATGGTATGGTATGTATGCTATGGAGTATGATCACTAATGTGCACAAGTCATGTTGCCGGCAATATTCAAAGGCTAGTCTTGATGGGTAAGCAACACAAAAGTAAGGCTATGTGGTTATCAATGCAATGGCATGGGATGACAAAGATGTCATCGAGATTACCATCCTTGGCGATGATGAATCCTTTGCGAAGATGAGCGGTGGTGATGTTGATGACGAACCGTACCTATATAGCCGAAACACAATAGGACACGGGAACCACAACTCAAATTCTCAAAGACCAAAACGGGACAAAATTGTCGTAAGTGGTAGCTGTGAGCGGTGGTGGTGCTTTCGGAAAGTGGTGGTGGTATGCGGAAGTATGCGTGGGCACCAGGGCAAAATTGGGCTAAAAGTGGGCGGAAAATGGGGCGGTGGACAGAGTTGCTACGGTCAGGGGCCAGATGTCTGGGCCACGGGCCGGATGTCCGAGGGACACGGCCGGATGTCCGGGTGCCTAGATCGTGGCCAAACGAGATGAACTCCACGGGAAAAAGGGCAACTCGGGGGCAAAATTCGGACAATTTAGTGGATAAAAATTGCGGAGAAGATGGGGGAAAGCTAGGTCCAGACGTGGCAAAGCAGATCCATGGAACAAATCCAACAAAACTTCATCACACCAACAAATCACAAAAAAAAATTGGGGCTATTTTTGGTGGGGGTTTTCGGATTTAAGACAAAAACAATAAAATCAAGCTAGAAAACACGGGGTAGGGGCTCCAAAACGTGATCAACGTGGCTCATGATAACAAGATGATGTAGGGTAGAATCCTAGAGGCCGATCTTTCACGTTTGGAGCGGATCCCTACAAGGAACACGAAGAACATGAGGAGGGGAACGAGGGAAAACACAAGAGAACACTCAACCAACAAGAATAAAGTCACACATGTGCTAGATCATCGAAACACAAGAGAGTTACAAGATCCAAATCCATCAAGAGATGATACAAAGGGTAACCGGTTCCGTGAGGAGGTCTTGATGATGGTCTTATCCAGATGGAGGTCTTGAATTCAGGTGGATCTTCTCCGAAGAGGTGTCGGTCCCTCACGAGGAGTAGAGCTAAATGGATGAGCGAGGCTATATTTCACAAATGACCAAAATCAACGCTAACCCTAAACCGTAGGTGGAGAGGGAGTATATATAGTCTAGGGGCAAAGGGGTACATGGGCCTCGGCCTGGATGCGCTGCACGCAGGCAGGGGGGCCGGATGTCCAGTCATCGGGCCGGATGTACGGGTCTTCCCGAGATGCCGGATGTCCGGGCTAGGGGGCCGGATGTCCGGGCTGGTGGAGTCGGCCTCGGTGCTCTCTGGATAGGCGGGGCCGGATGTCCAGGCGAAGGGGGCGGATGTCCGGGGCTTCGGGAGGGGACGGATGTCCGGGGTGATGGCCGGATGTCCCGGCCATCAGGGCAGCCTTTTGTGCTCCCTAGATGGCTTGTCTGGATGTCCTGGCCGGGGGCCAGATTTCCGGTGCGAAGGACCGGATGTCCGGGTTGGACGCCGGATGTCCGGGGCCTGTAGCTTCAGTTGCAGATCCCTGGCTGCGGGGTAGATCTCCAAGGGCCGGATGTCCGGGGCCTGGAAGCTGTCCTCGCCTTCTTCCGCTGGTTCTCTTCTTCCATGGACTTGGGGGCTTGACCATCTTCATGTGCATCCTCGGGAGGGTCCTCTTGGTACCTAATCATGCACAACATTCCGGACTTCGGTAGTAGCCATGTCTCGAGAGGATCATAAGAGAAATCACTAAGGAGAGAAGTCACCTCGGTCTCGAGAGCTCTAGCTCGTGCTCTTGTCATGGGTCCTCTTGGTGCTTGGTGAGACGATGGTAGGTCCATGGGGATGACCGAAGGATTCTCCACATCACTACCACAAATCATCCAATAAAAACAAGTAAAACTGTGTTCATTAATTTCATGAAATTACTAGGTGCATTAGTTAACCCAAAAGGCATGACTAACCACTCATATAATCCAAACTTAGTTTTAAATGTTGTTTTCCATTCATCCCCCAATTTCATACGAATTTGATGGTTTCCACTACGCAAATCAACTTTGGAGAATACTGTAGAGCCACTCAATTCATCAAGCATATCATCTAGCCTAGGAATAGGATGACGATAATGAATAGCAATATTATTAATGCCTCTACAATCAACTCACATATGTGGTATCATCCTTTTTCGGCACTAGAATAATAGGAACAACACAAGGACTAAGGGATTTGCGTATATAACCTTTGTCGAGAAGCTCATGTACTTGATGCATAATCTCTTTCGTCTCCTGTGGATTGGTATGGTATGGCACATGGTTTGGCAGTGAAGCACCGGGAATTAAGTCAATCTTATGCTCAATCCCTCGAATAGGCGGTAATCCCGGTGGCACGTCTTGTGGAAAGACATCAGCAAACTCCTACAAAATGTTAGTGACAGCAGGAGGCAAAGAGGAAGGCACGTCCTCAAATGAAAATAATTCCTCTTTGCAGACAAAAGCATAGCAAACAGATTTGCTAAAATCTAGCTCATAAATATCAGATTTGGTGGCAAATAAACATGCACTTTTCAATTTAATTTGAGAAGCAACTCTAGATGGTTTATTATTAGGCTTCATTTGTTGCTCAAAATCTTTGGCCACAATCTGATTTTCACTCTTTATTTTCTCTTGTTTTGCTTTATTAGCTCTATTAATATCATCTTTCAAAATGGAATCAGGAGACATAAGAAGCAAAGTAATATGTTTATCCTTATGAACAACAGTATACTGATTGTTTCTACCATGGTGTACACAATTTTTATCAAATTGCCATGGTCTACTAAGTAATAAGGAACATGCTTGCATGGGTACCACATCACAATCAACATAACCAACATATGTAGAGATACTAAAATGCACATGAACAGCACGTGTTACCTTAACCTTGCCGCTGTTATTGAACCATTGGATATAGTAAGGATGTGGATGTGGTCTTGTGGTGAGAGATAACTTCTCCACCATCTCCATGCTAGACAAGTTGTTGCAGCTCCCTCCATCAATGACAACACGAACAGAACATTCCTTCACAACTCCCTTTGTATGGAACAAATTATGCCTCTGATTTTTCTCAGCTTGTGTGACCTGCACACTCAAAACACGTTGAGAAACTAAACATTCATACCTGTCAGCATCTTCAGGAGCCATGTATTTCGTCTCATGTTCAGAATCATCTCCACCATGTTCTTCACGTGTAATAAGAGCCAAAGTCTCCTCATCATAGTCACTAGCCGACTCATATCCACCATCCTCAGTAGCAATCATCACACGCTGAGATTTGCATTCTCTTGCATAATGACCTCTTCCCTTACAACAACGACACATAATATCACTTACTATTATTTTTGCGCTCCTCTTTTTTTTTGCGAAAATTCACTATAATGGTGAGTGTCTCAAAACTCTTCCCAAGTCAAGGTAACAGGGTAGGCACGGAATTTTTTGACTATTTTTCGAAAATCAGGGCAGCGATGACGAAAAAGTGCGACAAAAAATCACTATGATGGAGAGTGTCTCAAAATGCTCCTTGGAACCTAAAAATAGGATGGGGAAAAAATATGGTCGCCGAAATTTTGGCCTAAAAACTGGCCGGGGGTCTCTAGACTTTTTTTTTCTTCTGAAACCTACTCAGGCAAGGAATCATGAATCGGAAAATAGATGGATCTCGAAAAAAAACCTAATATGAAAAGAACTCGGATTGGTGGTGGATATATGGTGGTATATGGCAGTGGTGGTAGGATATGGCAGCGGTGGTGGTATATGGCAGCGGTGGTAGGATATGGCAGCGGTGGTGCTATATGGCAGCGGTGGTGGTATATGGTAGCAGCGATGAAGATGGTGCGGCGGCAGCGTGACAAACTATGACAGAACTCGAAACTCTAAAGGAATAGACGATGCAACCGCAAATTCAACAATGCAAAAACCCTAAAAAGATTATGCAAAGGCTCAGATTGGTACGGATATGATGAACTAACCCTAATTTTTTTGTGGCTTTTTCGTGGACTGTAGGTATGATAACAGACTCGATCTAAACTACCAAAAACTGTAAAATCTCACCGAGCAACCTGGAAATCTGATACCACTTGATAGAGGCAAAGGTGTCCCATCTTTTGATGAGATGCTGATTATCATTTTGGAGGAGTAGACTTTGACGATCCGACTACGTACGTGCGAGGACGTCGCGCCTTAGCAATCGCTAAACCAACTCTGATAGGTTATTAACCACGCCGGAGCATGATCAACCTGACCATGATGGTCTATTTCCTGCGAGCAAATGAAGCACAAGCAAGAAACTGAGATTGCAATCTGGATATTGCGAATATAAGATGAAAGCTTTATTGATCAAGATGGGGTTCTGTGACGTCTTGGTCTGGTCGTTGAACACAAACGAAGTACGCGAACTTGCAGCTATGGCGAACTTTTAATCTAAACAAAACCCAAAGTCTAAACGGTGCCCTAAGGGTTGTATATATGGAGGAAAAGGGGGGGGGATTTTGTGGCCCTTGGTGGAGAGGTCCGAAACCAACCCTATCTCTTGTTTCCCCACACATACGGACTCGAAGAGCCTATACTTATGTATTTTGAAATTACATGGGCCTGGCCCAATAATAAGGTGACACAACACCTAAAATAGCCACTGGACGAAATTTGTGAAGTGGCATCTTGTATATTTCGTCCAAGGCTTCATGCACTCATTATGGTGGCTTCAAAGTCCTGAAATCATCACTTGTAACTCTGTTCTTGTTCCCCATGCGCATGCCATCATCTCCATGCTTGCTCTTGCTCCAGTGTTCTTCCCTCTTGTCCATGCCAGGCCCTTTATTTGTGAGCAAAACAAATGTATCCAATTTAGGCAGCATCATATTCTCATGAACATTAGAATCGTTACCAAGAAACGAAAGTGCCTGATAATTTAATTGGCGTGCGCAAGCTTTAGTGATTGGTCTAGTATATGTAGCAGTAGGGGCTGTGGGTGTAACAATGGTATTGATGTCCTCATTAGAGGCCATGTAGTAGTACATGGTGGGTTGTCTCATTGAAACAGTCCTCCAAAACTTAGTTCTGTGTTTGTGATACATGAGCAGCTACTACCACGCGTTGGGCCCGAAACCAATGGACCCTCTCGATTATTAACCACCCCTGTCCTCTGTCTGGGAGTTGCAAGTAGTTTCAGGTGTTTGTAGTATGCTGGAGGCCGTGCACAGCGCTGACTTGAGGGGTGGGCTGTGATGCGGTAGGCACGTGGCCCGATGTACCGAGTTGCCCATTTGGTGATCCGGGAACCCTGCACACATCGTTCGGCGCCGTATGTGGAAATCTCGGACGGACTCCCTGCAGATGGAACCTGAATAGGCGATAAACCTGGACTAAGGACTTGTGTGGTTAGTCAGGTCATCGCCGACACCCTCGTTGGGCTTTTGCTTGAAGGTTGCCGAGTACATGTAGTGTAAACGGCGATAAGTGGTGAGAGCGTGTGTGAAGAAGTACACCCCTGCAGGGTGAAAATCATCTATTCAAATAGCCGCGTCTGCGGTAAAGGACCTCTGGGTTGCCTATACAGTTCATAGACAAGTGAAAGTGGATACTCTAAAATGCGCAAGATAAGGGTGAGTTAAACCCGACCATCCCTTTTGTTGATACTGATGCATGTGTAGATAGTTCTGATGTAAGTCTTGTTGGGTACATTTGTACTCACGTTTTCTTAATTTATGTTCTCGCAGGGAGACTTCAGTCTCACTAGTAGTTCCGCATGGACTTCGACATTTAGCTTGTTACCTCAGCTACGATCTTGTGCCCTTGGCAGGATCTTGTAGATAGCCAGGCTTCTCAGCCCTGTTCATTTGTAGTTGTCTGTACTTAGACATGCTAGGCTTCCGCTGTTTGTATGGTCTTAATGTTGGGTCATGAGACCCATGTTTGTAATACTTGACTCCTCGGAGTCTATTGAATAAATACCTTGAGTCGTAGAGTTTTGTTGTGATGCCATGTTGTATTTGCACCTGTCGAGCATATTGTGTGTATGTTATTGAAATGCTTGGTATGTGTGGGATCTGACAACCTAGTTTTTTATTCTTGGTAGCCCCTCTTACCGGGAAATGTCTCCTAGTGCTTCCAATGAGCCATGGTAGCTTGCTAATGCTCCAGAACACTTAGGCTGGCCGGCATGTGTCCTTCTTCATTCCTGTGTTTGTCCCTTCGGGGAAACATCACGCGTTGTTCCTTTAAGTCCCTGTAGCTTGCTACGACTTGGGTTCACACATTGTTGATCGACACGTTCGTTGTTGGGTCATGTATGCATGTCCCTGTAAGTTAGCGCCAGCTTGGGTTTATGACTAGTCATGTTGGCCCGGGTTCGTTGTCATATGGATGCTAGCGGCACTATCATATACATGAGACAAAAGGCGCAAATGGTACCGGGCCAGGTAAGGTGGCACCTGTGGGAATACCGTGCGTGAGGCTGCAAAGTGATATGGTGTCTTACATGATAGATCAGTGTGACTTAGGATCGGGGTCCTGACAGTCTCCAAGGTTTTGACTCTTCAAAATCAACACGACAAAAGACCAAAGATGCCATATCTTCCACACCAAGGCCGACATCAATGGAAGGTCCATGAAAGTCATCATCTATGGAGGGAGTTGCCATAACTTGGCAAGTGAAGAGCTATGTTCCAAGCTCTGATTGGTCCAGATGAAGCACCCACACCCCTACAAGGTCCAATGGCTAAGCGACTCCAGCACTATCCAAGTAGATCATATGGTGCAAGTTTCCTGCAAGATCGAAGCATTTGAAGACACTTTGGAGTGTGGTGTTGTTCCGATGTCCGTTTGCCACCTCCTTCTTGGACGACCATGCCAATTTGACCGAGGCGTCATCCACAACGTGTGAATTAATCACTATAGCTTCAAGATGAAAGGAAAGGAGTACGTGCTACGACCTATGTCTACAAGTCAAGTGATCGCCAACAAGCAAGCCACCCATCGTGGAGAGACTAGTGAGAGAGCGAACCACCAAAAAGAGAATGAGCGCCACAAGCCAAAACCGAGTGCCTCCATGATGAGCGACAAGAAAAATCTAGTCCTTTTTTGCCACCAAATGTGAGATGAGAGAAGTGTGTGAGAACCCAACAAGTGTTATGCACTCTGTCCTTTTGTGCAAGGACGAGGCACCTACAACTAACACCTCAAACGATCTACCTTTAGTGTTGTCTTCTCTTTTGCAGGAATTCCAAGGCGTTTTCTCAAATAAGCTAACTCTGGGACTACCACCTCTACGAGGCATCGAACATCGCATCGACCTCATACCCGGAGCCCCCTTCATAACAAGGCACCCTACCGCGTCAACCTCAAGGAAACCAAGGAGATCCAACGACAAGTACAACAACTCATCGCCAATGTCCATGTACGAGAGAGCTTGAGCCCATGTGCCATACCGGTAATCCTTGTTCCTAAGAAAGATGGCACCTATCACATGTGTTCCGATTGTCATCCCATCAATACTATCACCATTAGATATTGTTACCCCATTCCACGCTTAGATGATATGCTAGATTAGCTTAGCGGAGCCACCATTTTATCTAAGATTGATCTTACGAGTGGCTACTACCAAATACGCATACAAGAAGGTGATGAATGTAAAACTGCATTTAAGACCAAATTTGGCTTATATGAATGGCTTGTTATGCCAATGGATTGATCCGAACCACCCGGTACTTTCATTAGGGTCCTGCATTTTGTTCTTAGGCCCTACATTGGTGTATTTGTTGTGGTCTATTTCGATGATATTCTTGTCTTTAGAAAATCCCTCGAAGATCATGTCACCCATCTTAGAACCGTTTTACAAACCCTTAGGAAAGAGCCTTTATGCTAATATGGACAAATCCTTTTAGGTGTCGATAAGCTTGTTTTCTTGGGTTTTGTTGTATCTTCTAAGGGTGTGCATGTAGATCAATCTAAGATCAATGCTATGAAAACTTGGCCACACCCAACCAACTTGCAACAGTGCGAAGTTTCCTTGGCCTAGCCGGTTTCTATCATAAATTTGTGAAGGACTTTAGCACCATTGCTTCTCCTTTACATGCTTTGAGTAAGAAGAATGCACCTTTTGTTTGGCGACCATCCCAAGATACCGCATTCAATGAGCTTAAGAATTTGCTTACACATGCCCCTTTGCTTGCATTAGCCAACTTTGATAAACCATTTGAGATCCATTGCGATACTAGCGGTTATGGCATAGGAGGTGTGGTAATGCAAGAGAAGCGCCCCATAGCTTACTTAGTGAGAAACTTTCTGGAGCGCAACTCAATTATCCCATCTATGATAAAGAGCTTTATGCCTTAGTGAGAGTATCGCGTGAGTGGGAACATTATCTTTGCCCTCATGAATTCATCATCCATACCAACCATGAAACTCTCAAGTATCTTAAGGGTCAAACTAAGTTGAACAAGCGTCATGCTAAGTGGAGTGAATTCATAGTCTTTTCCTTATGTCATCAAGTACCTTAAGGGCAAAGAGAATGTTGTAGCGGATGTGCTTTCCCGCAAATGCATGCTTGTTACTAAACTAGAATTGAATGTCATTGGCTTTGAGCACATAAAAGACTTGTATGCGCATGATCCTACTTTTGCTATTCCTTATGCCAAATGTTTGACACATACATCTTGGAAACGTTATTACATCAAGGATGATTATCTTATGAGAGCTAACAAACTTTGCATTCCCGATTCTTCTCTTCGTTTGCTACTTCTGCAAGAGGCTCATGGAGGTGGACTAATGGGACAATTTGGATGCGGCAAGACATTCTCCACGCTCTCCAAGAACTACTTTAGTCCCAAGATGTTCCGCGATGTCTCATGCTTCACCAAACGATGCTTGACATGTCGCAAAGCTAAGTCAAAATCTCAATCCCATGGTCTGTATATGCCACACCCAATTCCATATCACCCATGGGAAGATATTACCTTGGATTTTGTGCTTGGTTTGCCTAGAAGTAGAAATGGCAAAGATTCTGTGTTTGTTGTAGTGGACCGATTCTCTAACATGGCTCATTTCAACCCATGCAACAAGATAGACGATGCTTCACATATTGCAAATCTTTTTTGTAGGGAAACCTTGTGACTTCATGTAGTACCAAAGACTATTGTTTCGAACCGTGACGTCAAGTTCTTGAGCTACTTTTGGAAGACTCTATGCGCCAAGCTCGGAATAAAGCTTTTGTTCTCTTCGGCATAACATCCTCAAACCGACGGCCAAACAGAGGTGACAAACTGAACACTCTCCACTCTACTACGCATGTTGATAAAGAAGAACATCAAGGAGTGGGAGGAGCACCTACCCATCACCGAGTACGCCTACAACCACGCAAGAAATTCAACTAATGACAAGTCCCCCTTCAAGGTCGTCTACAATTTCAACCCGCTGACCTCGTTGGACATTCTCCCTCTACCACTACAAGAGCGCACCAATATGGATGCAAGTGCACGAGTGAACTACCTCAAGAAGATGCACGAAGGTACAAGGCACACCATCGAGTGCCAAGTTCAACGACTCGCGATCAAGCTCAACATCAACAAGCAACCCATGATATTCAACATTGGAGATCTTGTGTGGATACTCCTTCGCAAGGACCGCTTCCCCAACGAACGTAAGTCAAAGCTCCTCCGTCAAGCCGATGGACCCTTCAAGGTGCTTGAACGCTACAACAACAATGCCTACAAGATCGACATCCCATGTGAGAAGTACTCTATGAGCGACATATTCAACGTCAATGATCTCTCCTCGTACCATCGTGATGAGGATTTTGATCCGAGGTCGAATGTTTCCCAAGGGGGGAGATGATGCGGAGCATCCCCTGGTCATCCCCATGGGCACTACCTCGACTACCCAATCTCCAAGTGGGCCCATGACAAGAGCTCGACCACATGCTATTCAATTAGAGGTGACATTGCTCCTACTTGAGCTCCCCGTACATTCGAGTGAGACATGGCTGCTACCTAAGTACGAAACACAATGTGTGATCTGTACTATGCACAAGACAAGGAGCCGAGAGCTGAGGAAGAAGAAATAGGCGTCAACTCTCTGGTCAGCCCGGAACCTCCGGCTAGAGCCCAGAACCTCCGGCCGCCCCGGAACTTTCGGCCTCCGATGACCCAAAGAAGCCCGGGCGTGCCAACTCTTTGGCTAGCCCGGAACCTGGCCCGGACCTTCCGTGCCCCGGAACCTCCGGCCTGCCCGGACCTTCCGGCCCCCGGACGTCAGCGCAACACTCATTGAGCCAACTCTCTGGTTAGGCCGGACCCTCCCGGAACCTGGCCCGGAACTTTCGGCCCTGCCTGCGTGCAGTGACTTGGGCCGAGACCTGTGTACCTGTTCGCCCCCTAGACTATATATACTCTTCTCCTACCGGCGCTTTAGGGTTAGCAAAGTAGTAGCTCATTTGAGAAGCTTTGCTCTCTACTTGATCCCTTCTCCATAGGAGTTCCCGACCTCCTCGAAGAAGATCCCCCAGGTGGATTCAAGACCCCTCATTGGAAGACCCCTCAAGACCTCCTCACAGAGAAGAACTTGCTACTTGTGTCGTCCTTTGTTGACCGGGATCGTGTATATCTTTGTGTTTCGAGAATCTAGCACATGTGTAATTCAATCTTGTTGGTTTGAGTGATTTCTCACCTCGTGTTTTCCCTCATATTCTTCATGTTCATTGTGGGATCCGCTCCAATCATGAAAGATTGGGCATCTAGGGTTGTACCCTACATCAATCATCGACGAAGGAAGTTGCCACAACTTGGCAAGTGAAGAGCTATGTTCCAAGCTACAATTGGTGAAGAGCTATGTTCCAAGCTACAATTGGTGAAGATGAAGCATCATCGCCCCTACAAAGTCCAATGGCTTAGCGACTCCGGCACCATTCAAGTGGAGCACACCATGCAAGTCTCCTTCAAGATTGGCGCATGCGAAGACACCTTGGAGTGTGATCTGGTTCATATCTCTGTTTGCCACCTCCTACTTGGACGACCTTGGAAATTCGACCCGGTCGTCATCCACAATGAGCGAATCAATCACTATAGCTTCAAGATGAAGGGAAAGGAGTATGTGCTATGACCCATGTCACCAAGTTATGTGATCACCGACAAGCAAGCAACCACCCATCATGGAGAGAATAGTGAGAGACTGAATCATCCAAAAGGGAGTGAGAGCCACAAGCCCAAAACGAGTGCCTCCACAATGAGCAACAAGAAAAACTTAGTGCTATTCGCTACCAAAAGTGAGATGAGAGAAGTGTGTGAGAACCCATCAAGTGTTATGAACTATGTCCTATTTTGCAAGGACAAGGCACCTAAAACTAACACCTCTCACCATCTATCTTTAGTGTTATCTTCTCTATTGCAGGAATTCAAGGACGTATTCCCCGATGATCTACCTCCGTGTCTACCTCCACCACGCGGCATCGAACACCGAATCGACCTCATTCCCGGTGCACAGTTGCCAAATAAGGCACCCTACCAGGTCAACCCCCAAAAAACCAAGGAAATACAATGGCAAGTACGACAACTCATTGACAATAGACATGTACGTGAAAGCTTAAGTCCTTGTGTTGTACCAGTTGTTCTTGTGCCTAAGAAAGACGGTAGCTTTAACATGTGTTCCAATTGCTGTCCTATCAATGCTATCACCGTTAGTTATCATTACCCCATTCCACGCCTTCACGATATGCTAGATGAGCTTAGCGGAGCCACCATTTTCTCTAAGATTGATCTTAAGAGTGGCTATTACCAAATACACATCCAAGAGGGTGATGAATGGAAAACCACTTTGAAAACAAAGTTTCGCTTGTATGAATGGCAGGTCATGTCTATGGGCTTATCCGAAGCACCCGGCACCTTTATGCGTGTGATGCATTATGTTCTTAGACCTTACATTGGTGTTTTTGTTGTGGTCTACTTTGATGATATGCTTGTGTTTAGCATGTCTCTAGAAGATCACGTCACCCACCTTAGAACCATTTTGCAAACTCTAAGAAAAGAGCTCCTTTATGCTAATATGGACAAATGCCTTTTTGGTGTTGATAAGCTAAAATTGATGCAATTAAAACTTGGCCACAACCAACCAACTTGCAACAAGTGTGAAGTTTCCTTGACTTAGCTGGTTTCTATCATAGATTCGTTAAGGACTTTAGCACTCATGCATCTCCTTTGCATGCCTTGACTAAGAAGAATGCACAATTTGTTTGGGGAACATCCCAAGATACCGCATTTCATGAGCTTAAGAATTTTCTTACACATGCTCCTTTGCTTGCCTTGCCCAATTTTGACAAAACTTTTGAAGTTTGCGATGCTAGTGGCAATGGTATAGGAGGCGTGTTAATGCAAGATCAGCGCCCAATTACTTATTTTAGTGAAAAACTTTTTGGCGCGCAACTCAATTATCACATCTATGCCAAAGAGCTATATGCCTTAGTACGAGTTATGCATGTGTGGGAACGTTATCTCGATCCTCATGAATTTGTCATCCATACGGATCATGAAAAGCTTAAATACCTCTAGGGTCAAACTAAATTGAATAAGCGACATGCCAAATGGAGTGAGTTTATTGAGTCTTTTCCTGATGTCATGAAATACATGAAGGGTAAAGAAAATGTTGTGGAGGATGCTCTTTCCTGCAAATGCATGTTTTACTCAACTTGAATTGAATATCATTGGCTTTGAGCACATAAAAGACTTATATGCACATGATCCTACTTTTGCTATTCCTTATGCCAAATGTTTGACGCATTGTTGGTGCAACAAACCATAGGTGTGTTGCCCGGACCGTACACAGGCTCAAGAGCAAGGTTACAACATCCAAGACTAGACCAAGCAGAAGAGATAGCTCTTTGAGAAACCAAAGGGCAGATTAAGAAGACCAAGTCAAGCTAAACGAGCAAGATACCACTAAGAGAAAACCTCCCTTGCCGGGTAGGTGAGCCTGGCGAGGCCTAGGTTGCCCCGAGGACAAGTCTCAAGATTGCCCCAGCAAGCTTGTCGGGGACGCTGGGGGAAGACTACCCCGCCAAGGCCCCACCGCTCCACCTCACAGCAACACAAGTCATCGATCGGTGCGGTGTCGAGCCCCCAAGAGACTAAGTGGATGTTATTTGGCATGTGGCAGCCACTTTCGAATGAAATCACCCCCAAATGACACCAGTCCAGAGACATGTCAGGCAGGCAGGCACGAAGGTGGCCGAATGGCCCGACAAGGCTTGCCGGGCTGCACTACGATGTGACACTAAGTGGTGCATTTAATGCACATTGTCCTGTTTGCAGAGTTAGGTATGATAGCACTATTTTCTATCTAGTAAGTATGCAATGACTGATTTGCCATTGTGGTGACCCCTTGATCTATAAAAGGAGGGTCATGGCAATCTTAGAAAGGATTAGGACCCTTGTACTCTCGTACGCATGTAGTTGCTCTCGCCCCGAGGCAACCTTGCCAGGTGAGGGAGTCCTGGATTAGCGGGTGTCCGGATGGCCGGACTATAGCCTTTGGCCGGACTCCTGGACTATGAAGATACAAGATTGAAGACTTTGTCCCGTGTCCGGATGGGACTTTCCTTGGCGTGGAAGGCAAGCTTGGCGATGCAGATATGTAGATCTCCTACCATTGTAACCGACTCTGTGTAACCCTAACCCTCTTCGTTGCCTATATAAACCCGAGGGTTTTAGTCCGTAGGACGAACAACAATCATACCATAGGCTAGCTTCTAGGGTTTAGCCTCTCTGATCTCGTGGTTGATCTACTTTTGTACTACCCATATCATCAATATTAATCAAGCAGGAGTAGGGTTTTACCTCCATCGAGAGGGCCCGAACCTAGGTAAAAACATCGTGTCCCTTGTCTCCTGTTACCATCCGCCTAGACGCACAGTTCGGGACCCCCTACCCGAGATCCGCCGGTTTTGACACCGACATTGGTGCTTTCATTGAGAGTTCCTCTGTGTTGTCATCTTTAGGCCCGATGGCTCCTCCGATCATCAACAACGATGCGGTCCAGGGTGAGACTTTTCTCCCCGGACATATCTTCGTATTCGGCGGCTTTGCACTGCGGGCCAATTCGCTTGGCCATCTGGAGCAGATTGAAAGCTACGCCCCTGGCCATCAGGTCAGATTTGGAAGTTTGAACTATACGGCTGACGTCCGCGGAGACTTGATCTTCGACGGGTTCGAGCCACAGCCAAGCACGCCGCACTATCACGATGGGCATGATCTAGCTCTGCCGCAGGACAGTGCCCTGGAGGCCGCACAAGTGTCCGCTCCGACCCTTAGCTCGGAGCCGACTGCGCCGATCGAGGACGGGTGGCTGGACACCGCCTCGGGGGCTGCTATCTCTATGGCGATTGATCCGAACACCAACCCTGTCCTTTGCGAAGCTCGTGACTCCAAGGCGTCGGACTCCTCTCCAGATTCCGAACTTTCCGCGCCCCTGCCAATCAAATCCGATTGGGCGCCGATCATGGAGTTCACCGTCATGGACATCTTTCGGCACTCGCCCTTTGGCGACATCCTGAATTCACTAAAGTCTCTCTCTCTATCAGGAGAGCCCTGGCCGGACTATGGTCAGGAAGGTTGGGATGCGGACAACGAAGAAATTTGAAACCCACCCATCAACCACTTCGTAGCAACAGTCGAAAGTTTAAACGCCGTGCTCGACTTTAACTCCGAAGACATCGACGGTATGGAAGACGATGTAGGAGACAAACATGAACCAGCACCTATAGGGCACTGGACAGCCACCTCATCTCACGATGTGTACATGGTGGACACACCTAAAGGAAGTGACGACGAGGAACAACGGGACGTCACGAGGGATCATTCCCTTGAAAAGCAGTCAAAACGGCGACGTAAGCGCCGCGCAAAGTCCCACCTCGACAAAAACAGCAGCCATACAGACCCAGCCAAGAGCAGGGGGAACCGGTGGACGACGAACATGCTATCGAGCAACCGTCCGAACAGGACAATCTGGATAAACAACCCGTCCCCGGCGAAGATAACAGTCCGGACAATCTCACGCCGGACAAGTTACTGGAGCAGAAGAACCTCCACAAAAGGCTCGTCGCCACTACGCGTAGCCTGAAAAAGCAGAAGCAGAAGCTCAAAACAGCGGAAGATGCGCTCAGAATCAGATGGAGCAAAGTACTCAACACCGCAGACAAATACGGCGATAGTCGCCGAGCAAAGAGCTACCCGAAGCGAAAACTACTGCCCGAATTTGATGGGGAGGCCGTTGAGCCCCCGCAATCAAAAAACAAGGAGACCACTCGGTCGGATAGACGACCCCATGGCAAACATAGAGCGGCAAACGACACCGCACACAAGCCGGCCTGCGATCCGACACGGATTCACATCAAAAAGACGGCCCAGTTAGATGTATCTACGGGCCAAGAAAGCAAGCTCTAGTAAGCAATGCAACACATCAAGTATCTGAATACTACGGTACACCTAAATATAGGGGTGCCGCACACCCCCTATGTTTCACCGATGAGGTTCTGGATTATGAATTTCCAGCGGGAATCAAGCTCGTAAACATAGAGGCATACGACGAAACAACAGACCCTGGAGTCTGGATTGAGGATTACATCCTCCACATACACATGGCTAGAGGAGATGACCTCCACGCCATAAAATACTTACCCCTCAAGCTCAGAGGGCCAGCCCGGCATTGGCTCAAAAGCCTCCCCGAAAACACCATTGGAAGTTGGGAAGAGCTCGAGGATGCTTTTCGGGAAAATTTTCAAGGGACCTATGTCCGACCTCCAGATGCAGACGATTTAAGTCACATAACTGAACTACCCGGAGAGTCAGCCTGAAAATTCCGTAACAGATTCCTTACTAAAAAGAACCAAATAGTCGACTGTCCAGACGCCGAAGCCTTAGCAGCTTTCAAACACAATGTCTGAGACGAATGGCTCGCCAGACACCTCAGCCAAGAAAAACCAAGAACAATGGCCGCATTAACAAGCCTCATGACTCGCTTCTGCGCGGTAGAGAATAGCTGGTTGGCAAGATGCAGTACGAGCGACCCAAGTACATCCCAAGTTAGGGATGGAAACGAAAAACCGCGACGCAGCAAGGACCAGCGCCGGACCAAGGGAAACAGCCCGACGAGCACGCCAGTCAATGCTGGATTCAAAAGCTCTCAGCAGAATCATAAAAAACTGCCCCTTAAGGATGACAGGGACGAGCTGTCTAACTTAAACAAAATTTTGGACAAGATATGCCAAATCGATAGTACTCCCGGGAAGCCTGCAAACCATACCCACAGAGATTGTTGGGTCTTCAAGCAGTCCGGCAAACTCAACGCCGAACACAAGGGGCTCGGCACACCAAGCGAGGACGATGACGAACCCCACAAGCAGAGCACCGGAAAACAAAAGAATTTCCCACAAGAAGTCAAAACAGTAAACTCAATTCACGTGACAAAAGGGAAAAATAGAGCGGCGCCCATAGAGGTACGCGCCATACGGCCTATCCCAGAGGAGTCCCGCCACTGGTTGTTAAAACCAATCACCTTCGACCATCAGGATTACTCTAGAAGTATCCGGAATGCAGGATGGACTGCCTTGATAGTAGATCCGATAATTGACGGACTCCAATTTACACAAGTCCTAATGGACGGCGACAGTGATCTAAACCTGCTATACCAGGACACAATCCGCAAAATGGGGATAGACCCAACCAAAATTCGCCATAGCAACACTTCCTTTCAAGGGGTAATGCCAGGCCCATATGCCCATTGTACGGGCTCTCTACTACTAGAAGTTGCGTTGGGCTCACCCGAGAACTTCCACCACCAAAAGTTAACCTTCCACCTCGCCCCATTTACAAGTAGTTATCAAGCACTACTGGGACGCGAAGCTTTCGCCCGCTTTAACGCAATACCGCATTATGCATCCCTTACATTTAAAATGCCCGGTCCGCGAGGCATCATCTCCTTAAAGGGAAATATCGAGTGTTCCTCGAGCGCGGAAGATTGTGTGACCGCCTTGACAGCCACACACTAAACCGACTTTACTAATCAAAGCACCTAAACAGGTCGTCCAGACCCCGGACATGGTTAGATGAGTCCGGCGTAAACATACAAGGGCTTACTAGCCGCATACCCCCGCACAAGGGGCTCCGCGTCTGGACAACAAGAGACAATAAATCTCAATCATGTTCATTTTTTGAATCGTACCTTGTATATTTAATATAATGTACATTTTTTGCACGATCTTTTTCAACTAAGTTCCTCTCTTTTACAGATGAACACTGTGCTACACCCGTGCAGGATACGACACAACGGAGAAACAGGCGCAGACATGCAGTAGGGACCCATGACAAGGATTCTTTTTAGATTAAGACCCTGCGTAAACCTTTTTTACTGTCTCTTGTTGATACACATCCCCTGGTTTCTTGCCATAACCAAGGAGGAGGCTGGTGTTTTGGCATGGGCCACGTCAGAATTTTGCGCGTACCTGGACACCAGGGGCTTATTACCAAGGGCGTCGTTCGTCCCGTTTTCATAAAGACCGAATAACTTAGGGAGTGTTCGGCATCTCGAGTTAGGCCTTATATGCATCAGCTCCGAATCATGTGTTTGGTCAAATGTTGGGTTTTCCCGGCTCATGTGTTTTGCTGCCTTACGTTCCGCTCTATCGGCTAAGGCGGCACCAGGAGAACTACTGCGATTGTGCCCCGGTTCGGCCAGGCGAGCAGCTCAGTAGAGAAAGCTGAAAACTGACTGTCATGATATAGCGTGAGACTGGTCAACCACTCAATGACCCGCCGGAATCTATAGGATTCCTTCGCATTGACGAAGGGTCGTTTCCCGGTCAGGCACATACGCACCCCGAATTCGGGTGAGCGCGGTGCCCCTAGGGGCTATATAGTAGCCCCACTGTCAAACTCCTATGGCTAAGTGAAAGTGATAAAGCATTATAGTCTAGTTGCCTAGTTTGCTGCGCTACCACCTCCTTTATAGGACCAAGATGTTGGATCAAGTGTGAAAATGCGCCTTTTGCAAACACCCCCGCATTATATGCGTGGGGGCTGAAGCCGAAGACTGCCATCTTTCAGGTTATATATACATATACATTAGCGGCCGTACAGGAGGTATTTTAATTCTTGAAAGGCACATGTATAAAAAGCTTTTTCCATCGATACATTGTTTCACAATAATACATGTTATTCGAACATAATATCCTTCGAGCATTGCGTCTCTATTAAACGAGCGCCCTGCAGAACTTCCTGAAAATAGTGCTCGAGAGGTACTCGACTTCCGTCCGAATCTTGGGATGCAACATTGGTGGCCTTGATCTCCACACAGTATGTCTGGACACGGGCAAGAGCCATCCGCGCACCCTCTATGCATGCCGACCTCCTCATTGCATTGATATGCGGCACCGCACCAAGGAATTGCTGCACCAAGCCAAAATAACTCTTCGGCTCGGGACTTTTCGGCCACAAAAGACTCACGACATCCTTCATGGCAAGTCCGGATAACCTAGTCAGCTCCGCCCATTCGGCCAAGCGATCGGTTAATGGAAGTGGGCGCTCTGGATTATGGAACTGCGACCAAAAAACCTTTTCCATTTCATGATCTTTTTGATCTCGGAAGTGTTCGGCCGCGTCCGCGGCACTTGCCGCAAAGTCCAGATAAGCATCCTCCGCACTCCACAGCCGGTCCAACTGAGCATAATTAGGATCCATGAATTTCCTCCGCAGAAGAAACGGCCTTCCAGCCGTGATATCTCCGGCTTGACGTAGCTCCTCATTCATAGCTCTCATCGCAGAGCGAGCATCCTTGGCCTCGGTAGTAGCCTTCTTCACGTCTTCTTGCACCGCCCGATGTTCTTTTTCAAGAAGCTAGCAGCGGTCGGCAGCATTCTTCAACTCCACGGCCATCTCGGCCATTTCTTTCTTGCTTCGGCAGCGAGCAGCCTGTTCGGCTTTTAGCTCTTTGGCCGCCTTCAAGGCAGCCACATCACTCTTTATGGCCTGCTCCCTGGCTCGGGCGAGCTCCGCCCGAAGGTTCTCCATGGCAGCGGCACCATCTGCATCAAGCATACATGTTGTAAGCCACGGGCATCAGGCTCCCTTACCAGGTGTCCATGGAGAAATTGCATACCTTGTGACTCGTAAGTCGCCTATTGACAAGCGCGATGTCGGCATCCACCACGTCAAGTTGCCGCTTTAGTTTGGCAAATTCATCAGTCCGGCTAGCCACCGGACCCTTCACCACTTGCATAGGAAGGGCGACACATTATACCTGGGATTATGATCCTCGGCACGCTGTCATTTTTGACAACACACCGAGTCTCAGGGGCTACTATCTACACAGGGCGCATTTTATATGCGGAACTGTCAGAAGGTACATCATTTTGTGTACCTCAAACCCTGTCAGTAAACTTTTGACGGCTTCGTGCAATCCGCTCTCAGCGGATGAAATTCTTTCAATCACCGTACCCATTAACGCACGGTGATCTTCTGAGATAGACGCTCGCCCGAGCAGATCCTTCAGCTCCTCCGACCATACACCAGGGGGTGCCGGACTCGTCCAATGACCTTTTTCGAAGGCTGTACATGGAGGGCTTTGAGGGGAAATACGACTGCCTTTCGGCCCCGCCGGAGTCGGAGAAACCCTCCGCGACGACACCTCAGGGTCACCTGCCTCGCAAGACGGTACAGCAGGGGGAGGCGTTTCGCTCTCTATCATCTCCGGACGAAGATCCCCCGAAGATGAGCTGTGCTGAGAAGGGCTGAGATCCGAACTACAATGTAAAATTTTGGTTATCTTCATCAGAAATAGGGCAGGGATATCCTTTAAAACAAAACTCCCCCTTTTACTTACGGCTCGGTAGAGGGCTGATCCCCTTGGGGGCATAATGCGGCCGAGGCATCTCTCGGCGCAGGGCCCTCTGACAAAGATTTCTTCCCCCGCTTTGAGACCATGGTCTCCGGATCTTCAGAGGCGGTCCTCTTCTTCCCTTGGATGGAGAGATTCTCGATCCCTCCTTTCCTGACAGCCTCCTTCGTGGAGGTGGTAGCTTCCTTGTTCCCCCCTTCACCTTCTTCCGAAGGTGCAACCTCCAGCATCCTGGTTAACACGGGATCCGGCGTGGTCTCAGGGAGGGGGGCCGGACACCTGATTAACTTTGCTTTCGCTATCCACTCCTGTTCAAGGGACAACTCTTTTTAGGGCAAATTCATGATAAATATGGGATAGCGTGTTCGGATACAGGGCTACTTACTTGAGTATCCGGGCGATTGCAGTTTAGACCTGTGTCCTCGGTCAAGTCCGGACACATCGTTTGTGATCCGAAGAAAAGCTTGTATATCTCCACGGGCGTCGCGCCCATAAAATGTTGGAGATCTCGTGGTCCCTCCGGGTTAAATTCCCACAGGTGGAGGGGGCGATGTTTGCAGGGCAGGGTACAACGAATCAACATGACCTGCGCTACTACGACCAGAGTGATCTCTCTCTCTAGGAGGTCTCGAATACGGCCCTGCAACAAGGGCACGTCCTTGGACGGCCCCCAGTCAAGTCCTTTATTGGCCCATGACGCCAGCCGCGGTGGAGGACCCGAGCGAAAGGCAGGTGGTGCCACCCATTTGGTGCCCCTGGGAGCTGTGATATAAAACCACTCTTGTTGCCATAAGCTGTGCTCCTCTTGAAAAGAGCCCTCGGGTCACGGTGCATCAACATTCTTGCTTATAACAGCCCCTCCGCACTCTGCCTGCTGCCCCTTGATCATCTTTGGCTGCACTTTGAAGGTCTTGAGCCACAATCCGAAGTGAGGGGTAATACGGAGGAAGGCTTCGCACACGACAATGAACGATGAGATGTGGAGGATGGACTCCGGATCAAGTCGTGAAATTCCAACCCATAGTAAAACATGAGCCCCCTCACGAAGGGGTCCGTCGGGAAGCTTAGCTCCCGAAGGAAGTGAGACGCGAACACCACACTTTCACCAGGCTTGGGAGTGGGAATAACCTGCCCTTGGGCAGGCAGCCTATGCGAAATTTCGCCGGTTAGATACATGGCATCTCTTAGCTTTAGCACGTCTTCTTCTGTAACGGAGGAACGCATCCACCGGCCTTGCAGGTCGGAGCCGGACATCATCGAAGGTCCGAAGCGCCTGTATCTGGAGCTTTGGGTGTTGGAACTCGAGCCGAGGGGCGGATTCGATTGAGATTGAAAGAAAGGAGTGGAGCCTTGGTCTCTTTATAAAGAGGTTGAATACCAAGAGCCTTCCCCGTGACCGTTCGGGACTCGCCTTCAATAGAGGAGATGTGCCAACGGGCACGGTTGGGTTACCCACGCCCGTATTGATGAGAATCCCGGAATAAGGGGACATGATCTCTGCTTTGACAGGACGTGCCAAGGAAACCGCCTCGCTAAACGCACAAAGGTGGGACAGTAAAAACGATTCGAATAAAGGCTTGGCCATGGTGTGATGTCACGCCACGAAATACGTCAGTAGATCGAATTTGTGTAAATATTATTCTCTCTACGGTTGTATGTGGAACTTATTTTGCAGAGCCGGACACTATCCTTGTGTTCAAAATCTTCTATGAAGTATTTGGAGGAGGAACCCGCCTTGCAATGCCGAAGACAATATGCGCGCCGGACTCGTCTTCATTGAAGCCTGGTTTAGGGGCTACTGAGGGAGTACTGGATTAGGGGGTGTCCGGATGGCCGGACTATAGCCTTTGGTCGGACTCCTGGACTATGAAGATACAAGATTGAAGACTTCGTCCCGTGTCCGGATGGGACTTTCCTTGGCATGGAAGGCAAGCTTGGCGATACGGATATGTAGATCTCCTACCATTGTAACCGACTCTGTGTAACCCTAACCCTCTTCGGTGCCTATATAAACCGGAGGGTTTTAGTCCGTTGGACAAACAACAATCATACCACAGGCTAGCTTCTAGGGTTTATCCATTCTGATCTCATGGTAGATCTACTCTTGTACTACCCATATCATCAATATTAATCAAGCAGGAGTAGGGTTTTACCTCCATCGAGAGGGCCCAAACCTGGGTAAAAACATCGTGTCCCTTGTCTCCTGTTACCATCCGCCTAGACGCACAGTTCGGGACCCCCTACCCGAGATCCGCTGGTTTTGACACCGACACCAGGCTAGAGCGCTGCGTCTCCAACATGGTCCCCTCATCAATCCACCAAAGCAGGAATAGGGTTTTACGCCTTACGGCGGCCTGAACCTGGGTAAAACTGCCCGTGTGATCGCTGTTGTGCTGCTCTGCACCATTCGCTCTTTGTGCAACGTGCAATTCCCACCTGCCAAACCACAAGGGGCCGATGGCCCCATAGGTGGCCGTGTTTTCCCACGACATCTTTGGTGCGCCGGGTAGGGGGAAGCGCTTGTGCGAACCCGAGAGTGTACGTAACACATCATCTTCATCATCGTTTTCTTCATTGACGGCTTCATTATTCATGGCGCCCAAGAAGAAGCCCGATGATGCAGCTCACCCATCCACCTCGAAGGCCCCTCCGCATGCAGCTGTCGAGGTCGTAGGGGCTACGGGGACGTGAACTCCATGGGGGACGTGGCAGGCACAGGCGGCATCGTCACCACCTCCCCTGCTGCTGAAACGGGAGCAGAAGGCACCGAAGAAGGACAACACGAACAACATCCCAACGACCATGCTCCACAGGGTGCGGGTGGAGAGATTATTCCGTGTCTACCTTTCTGCCCCATTGATGGACACAGCCGCAGCGACGACGCTCGCTCTGGGGCAAACCGCAACCCTCTGGTTGCCCGCGCTGCAGGTGCGGTCGTAGGGCATGCGCCACCCCCGAGACGAGCTAGTCGATCCGATGCGCCGAACGGAGTCGCCGATCCCCAAGCACATCCACCACATCACCACACCACCCTGGTGACTGGCTCAAGATGACGAGAACATGGCACTGCCACTACCGGCACCGTCAGGAGCCAGGCTATGTTAAGGTCTACGTCATCATCCATGCCGAGCACTGCTTTGGAGGCCATGGCACAGGCCCAACTCCTGTTGAGATTCCAGCCGGCAGCCTATCAGATGGATGAGTGGAGAGCCACCATTTGGAGCTTGATTGGTTTCGCCGAGCCGGGAGGATCACAGCGAGTGGGCCCATCACGGCCTCCACAAGCGGCGACAATGGCCCGAGCTGCTGGCCGTACCGAAGGAGCCACCCCCACGGTGCATTCTCCTCCGCGGCCGCCAGCGTAGGGGCTGCAGCCAGAGCCACGCGACCAAGAACCCGACGACGTATCGATGGCTTCATCCAATCTTCGAGCGTGTTGAGACTAGCGGCCAGCCCTGGAAGATAGGCAGAAGGAAGACGCGCGCGTCACCATCAAACAACACCGCGAAACTTGCCGCCGGTCTGATAGGCGCAATAGCCCTGACGTCGACAACCCCACGCCCGGTGAGAACGGGTACTAGCCTTTCGAGGTTGGGTGCCCTGCCTTCACTCCCGAACTACGGCAAGTCCGCTGGGCATCTACTCGTACGTTCAAGCAAGAAATACCAGAGAAGTACGATGGAAGATTGAACCCGGTAGAGTTTTTGAGCATCTACACCATCGCTATTCAAACTGCCGGGGGAAGAGACAAGAAGGTATTCGCCAACTACTTCCCTTTGGCACTCAAGACAAATGTGAGGACTTGGCTGATGCACTTGCCAGAGAACTCCATCTCGACCTGGGCGGATGATGTGGAGCATCCTAAGGACATCACCATGTCAAGAGTCCATTTGGCAAGTAACACGTGTGACATCTACTTCATACATAAACAGGTGAATCATCTCCTTTACACGTGTCCACTTGTACCTTTCGAAGATGGTATACTAGTTGACCCCTCTCGTGTGTGCATACATAGGTGTGAGCGGAGCTACACATTCATCGAGGAGGAGTCCAAGAAGAAGAGAACATATACACCATCCAAGAGGGAAGCCTGGAAGCGGAGAAGGAAGCGCCAAGAAGAAGGCACCAGCTCCCAGGCGACCCCGTGCCCACGGGCCTTCTAGGCTGGTGGTCCTGAAGACCCCATGCGCACGGGCATGCACCGTGCCCATGGGACCGCCATGTACATGGGCCTCACGGACCCCATGCGCACGACTCATGCATCAGGTCTCTGGATACCCCGTGCACACAGGCTCCACTTACCCCGTGCGCATGGGCTCCACTTACCCCGTGCACACGGGGCCCCCTGAGTGTTGCTGCTGGCTTTGCCCATGTAATCCGCATTTCGCCCCTCCTCACCCCTTCATCCCTTAGACCTATATATACTCATCTTCCTCCTCCAGTTAGACTTAGCTAAGAATAGATCTAGACATTAGAGCTTAGCTCATGTACCTCCCCTTGTGGGATTCCTCTCGAGAGAGAAGTCTCCATTGGAGTTCAGGACCTCCATTGTGGAAAATCCCTAGGTGATAGATGCGGAGGTGTCCCGACCTTTTGATGATATGATAACTACCGTTCGGTGGAGTGGACTTTATCGATCCGGCTACAAACGTGCATGATGTTGTGCCTTAGAAGTCGCTAAACCAACTCTGTGAGGTTATTGACCACGCCAGAGCACGATCAACCTGACTACGAAGGTCTATTCCTGCAAGCAATCGAAGAACAAGCAAGAATCTGATAAATCAGTCTGAATATTGTGAATATAGATGAAGTATTGATAATGGTGGGGAAAGTGGTCTTGGTCTGGTCGTTGGACACAAACGAAGTACACGGAGTTGCGTTGGCTAACTTTTAAGTAAACAAATCCCAAGGAAAAAGCTACTAGATGGATCTATTTATATAGGAGTAAGGAGTGGCAGGCAAGGAGGTTGGAGGATGTCCCAAGGCAGACTAAAACTAACCCTAGGTCGTACAAAAGGCTCATAGGCACAAGTGGAGGTGATGCAACACCTTTGGACTTTTAGTTTGACTCGGATTCTGCTGCATCGTCAGATTGTTTCGTTGATAACTCAACGCTCCGGAAGAATTTTAAGGTGAATCCAATTGGATTGGAAAGACCACGAAATCTACTTTCCAACCAAAAACGAATCACCCAATTTGGAGTCCGTATGAAAGAGTTCTTAGCGTTTTGAGTCAGATATGTCTGTGCAGTCCGAATCTGTATCCAGAACGTGAGAGACTTGGACTCTATCTTCTCTTGGCCCAAAAGTGACGTGGGAGGAATTTTTGAACAGCACCTAAACTTCTCTTTTCCCTTATCTTCATATGTGGATTGTACAAATGTTCCATACACCTGTAATTAGACATGGCACAAAAGTTTGTGAAGTATTTTTGTCCTGCATGACATTAATAAATTATTGCATAGTTTGCATTAGAAATCACCTCACAAATATACATGTATGCAATATTTTTGGTCGTATCATAGGTAGTCAGGTCCTCATCATCCTCCCCTTCTTGAAAAGAAAGCCTTCCTCGGTGTTGCTTAATCTGAAATGTGCCTAACAAAAGAGACAAGGTGTACATATTGTATATGTATATGTCATCTATTTTTACTTCCCTTGGTTTTGCACATATGACACATGTATACATGAGTAACCTTCATAGGTCATAAAATCTAAAGCCAATATTATCACAACAAGTAGAAGGCATGAAAATATTGCAACTCAGTTTGCACATATAAGTGAAGCTCGTATTCATTTAAAAAGGTTGACAATGTTCATCATTAAACCATCCAAACATTGGTAAATGAACCTTACTTGCATCAAATTTTCATGCTACAACATTCTTAAATAAGCAAACATGCATAAGTCATTGGTCACAAAATCATCACCAAGATTAAGGTCATATCAAAATGATTAAACATTGATTCTTTTGCATTAACAATTAATTCAATGGGTGCACTCAGAATTGTTGGTATTTCAGTTTTTTGATCACATGATGCATTCATGATAGTAACACAATTCTCTAAAATAGGTGGTGTGCCCAAATCAATAGGTAACTCAACACATGATGTATTCAAGTTAACTAGGCATGCATCATTCTCATGTAAAAGTGGAAAATCTGTACCTTTATCATTACCTCTTATGATAAACTCAGATGATGTAGGCACTCTCGGTGGCGATGTGTCACATGGTGGAAATGATGTAGTCATCGCAACAACGAATGTGGTTGTCATAGTATGCCTAGTAGTTGAAGAAACATTTGTATCCAGACTTGGAATGTGCACCGTGCGCTTGTTCTTCTTGTGGGCAACACATCGTTTTATTTCCTGTTCAGCTTTGCAAGCAAAACGAAACAAATGGTCCATAGGATAACACTTTTCATGAATTAGTATGTCTTGAATATCACGGTTTAATCCTCCCCAAAATCTATCCATAAAATTGTCTTCACTTTCTTCTAAAAATGAGTGCAATAATGTAGTATGTATCATCACAATATTTTGTTACCGTGTCAGTGCCTTGTTTTAAATGTTGTAATTTTTTAATCATGCCACGAGTATAATAAACATCAACGAATCTATCTCTCATGACAAGTTTTAAATCATCCCAAGTAGCAGGTACAAAATCAGGGTTTAACCGACAATATTCACTCCACCAAACTAAAGCAAAGCTACTAAAAGTACTAACCGCAGCTTGAAATTTTCCACGCTCATCAAAATTATGGGAAGCAAATATAGCATTTAGTTCGTACTGCCATTGAATATATAAATCAGGCCTAAAACAACCAAGAAATGGTGGCATGAAAACATTAACCTGATAATGTGCATTCTGATGTTGTTGCTCCTTTTCTGACGGTTGTGGTGTTTTCTTAGGTGGTGACAAATCTCCCACGATCGATGATAATGTACTCTGAAGTACTAGGATGTGGTGGTAAAATGCTCACAGTGTAGCAAATATCAATATCTTAGAAATTCTTACCATGCAGCAGGTGGTGACAGGTAACCAGTGGTGTCAAATAACTCTAAAGATTGAGTAAAGTGATTGCCAAGAGAACGTACGTATACATGGTGTAGAAATATGCGGAGCCTTGAAGGCTTAAATATTTTGTAGCAAAAGATTAGCAATAATCAATTCAGAGATGCAATGTTGAATAAACGCTCAACGACGGTACTGTGCTGGTCCAAGGCTAGACCGGACTAGAGACGCGAGCCTAGAACACAAATGAGGTCACGGCGTAGCACAACTAGCATCAATAAAGGATATGAAGTAGGTCTGTACATCAATATAAAATTGAAGATCACAGTAGCAGTAAAGATAATGATGTGAAACAACTGCCAAGCAGGATATACCAACAACTTTCTCTCTAACTTTCCTGCAGAAAATTTTGTGCCAATTTTCTGATAATTGTTCTCAAGAATGACACTGACTCAAGTTTTAAAATGCAAAAAGAATCACTCAATTCTGAGTTGATATGAGGAGTCAAAAAATTCTAAAACTGGTCTAAAAAACTAGAACTAGCTGCGTTCACGAACTTCAGAGGGCAAAAAGACCTATTTAGAAGCCGATTTTGAGGTGTCAAATATTGAAAAAGCTTCTGCAACTATTTAGATGCGTCTCGTCGCTAGCTTTAATTTGAGTACTCGCAGAGCCAAAATGGACTTCGTATGAGGAAGATACACCTATTTTACTGAACAGTATGCAAAACAGATTCCAATCCGAATTCAGGTACGGGATTGATTTTAAATAGATCCGAATTTTTTTCTTGTCTCTTTTTTTTCTCACACATTTTTCCTTTTTATTTATCTTCTTTTTTTTCTCTGACTTTTTTTTTACTTTTTTCTCTTTTTTTTCTCTGTCTTTTTTCTCTCCCTCTTTCCAAAACAAACTAGATGGGATGCAGATTGGATCAAGCGAAGATGTGAACAACCTCAACTATGATTATGACCATGAACGGTGGGTAGGATGTGATGAAACTTGATGGATGGATGGTGGACAGCGGAAGGGATAACAATGAAGTGGCAATGTGACTACTATGAATAGAACTCGAACATCTGAACGAACTAGACACTAAGACCAGCAACTCGACACGATGATGCAACCGATAATTCAATAATGCAAACAATGAAAAGAAAATTGCAAAGGCTCAGACTGGCTTGGACAGAGGATGAATAGATCTAAATTTTTTTGTGGCTTTTTCTTGGAAAATAGGTAAGAAAATAAATCTAATCTAAGGAAAACTGGAAATTCTCACCGAGCAACCTAAAAACTGATACCACTTGATAGAGGCGGAGGTGTCCTGACCTTTTGATGAGATGATAACCATCGATTTGGTGGAATCGACTTTTTCGATCCGACTACAAACATGCACGACGTTGCGCCTTAGCAATCGGTAAACCAACTATGAGAGGTTATTGACCACGCCGGAGCACGATCAACCTGACCACGAAGGTCTATTCCGGCAAGCAATCGAAGAACAAGCAAGAATATGATAAAGCAATCTGAATATTGCAAATATAGATGAAGTATTGATAATGGTGGGCATCCAAAAGTGGTATTGGTCTGGTCATTGGACACAAATGACGTACACGAAGTTGCATTGGCTAACTTTTAACTAAACAAATCCCAATGACAAAGCTACTAGATGGATCTACTTATATAGGAGAAAGGGGTGGCGGCCAAGGAGGTCGGAGGACATCTCAAGGCAGCCTAAACTTACCCTAGGTCGTACAAGGCTCATGGGCCCAAGTGGAGTTAATGCAACACCTTTGGATTTGTAGTTTGACTCGGATTCTGCTGCAGCGTCGGATTGTTTTGTCTATAACTCAACGCTCCGGACAAATTTTAAGGTGAATCCAATTGGGTTGGAAAGAGCACGAAATCTAATTTCCAAAAAAAGAATCACCAAATTCGGAGTCTGTATGAAAGAGTTCTTGGCATTTTGAGTCAGGTATGTCAGTGCAGTCCGAATCTGTATCCAGAACGTAAGAGACTTGGACTCTATCTTCTCTTGGCCCAAAAGTGACATGGGAGGACTTTTGAACAACACCTAAACTTCTCTTTTTCCCTTATATTCATATGTGGACTGTAGAAATGTCCCATAAACCTGCAATTAGACATGGAACAAAAGTTTGTGAAGTATTTTTGTCCTGAATGACAAATAAATTTTTGCATAGTTTGCATTAGAAATCACCTCACAGATATACATGTATGCAATATTTTTGATCGTATCCAAGGTAGTCATGTCCTCTTCACTAGGTATTCAAGGCCTCCTTGTGGGAAGGATCTGTCTAGATCATCAATCCCTCATATCCTTCATAGGATTTGGGATGAACTCTATCATGTATCTTTCCTTTTGTTGCTCTTGTACCTTTGTGGATCTTGTGTGGATGTGAGTCTAGTGGATGTGTGATTTGGGCTTGTTCTTGAGTGTTCCTCTTATTTTCCCCCTTGTGTTCTTCTTGTTCTTTGGGATTTCCCCTCCAATTTGTGAAAGATCTCCATCTAGGGTTCCACCCTACAACATTATGGTATCATGAGCCATGGTGTCTCACAAAATTGGAGCCCCACACCTTGTTCTCTAGCCTAATTTAGCTTGTTCTTGCCAAATTTCGAAAATCCCCACAAAATAGCCCCAAAAAGTTTCTTGCAATTTGTTGGTTCTTGTGAGATTTGTTTTGTTTGATCCATGATTTTGATGTTTGGCAAGTGGATCTAGCTTTTCCCCATCCCCCCACACAATCCCCACCACGAAATCCTTCAATTTTGCCCGGAAATGATGAAATTTCTGCCACCCCCGTGCCCATAGGCTCCCCACCCCGTGCCCACAGGCTCCCCACCCCGTGCCCACAGGCCCCCGCAAAGTCTCTGGTGACCCCGTATCCACAGGCCCTAGACCCTGGGTGCACGGCCTCTCTACAGCAGCCACGAGCACTTCATCATTTCGGCTCTAACTTTTGCATCTGGAGTCCGTTTTTGACGTTCTTTAGCTCCTTGAGTAGCTATTGACATCCCACACCCACCTAGATAGGTTCCCACAAAATTAGACTCCATAAAAAAATTGACATTTTGGCATCTTTGCCTAGTCCCTCGACCATATCATCCGCAAAACCACCATAGCTTTCTGCAACCTAACCCATGTCGCTCCATTTCCGGTCGTTTGAATTGTGACTTGAGTCTCCTAAGGTGTTTCGGTGACTTACGTAGGGTTTCTTCTTCATCAACCTCCGACACCACTTCCACATTGCCATCTCCATCACCACCACCGCATGTCTGCTACCACCGTTTGACATTTGACATTTGAGGTTTTAAGTTTGCGGTTTTTCCATTTCCTAAGGTGTTTCGGCTACTTAGGAGCAGTTCAGCTTCGAGCACCGCCACTCATCATCACCAAGGATGGTAACTTCGACGACACCATTGTATATATTCCTTGCCTTTGCATTGATATCCCTGAGCCTATTGCGTACCTTACCTATCGAGACTAGCGAGTTGAGAATTTCCGGGCCACGCTATTTGTGCACCTTAGTTATATGCTTACGCTGCATAGCTAGTTTTAGCGTGCAATTATCTTGCTATCATCATTATGGCATAAGTCTCTCACGTGGATATCTTACATACTTATCTCATATCATACTTGGCCGAGCATCAAGCATATAAAAAAGAGCAAAAGCTTTTAAGAAAAAGAGGAGATACAAAAGAGCTTGTAAGCAATACAAATAGCATTGATCCATTTCGCATAGTACATACACTTGGACCATACATACATAGCATACATGGGATTGAAGACGTCACGTTTACTCTCATAGGTTGGTGCACAAAGCGTATCTTGCCCATTTGAGCAATCGAGCTAGCGTCTTTCTAGAGTTGTGCAACAAGAGCATTTTCCATGGCTTCCACATTTTGAGCTCGTTCCTTGGTTGCACGACCCCATTTATCTATTCGTATGTGTGTTTTCTTGTGTCACCATAGCTATTGATCTATTTGCTTTACATTGCAATTTTATGAATCTTCCTCAACATTTTCAATATCTTGGACTAACATTTTCTTGAAATTTGTGCCAATGGAGATGACGATGGCCATGGTGGACGATGATGCACCCCCCACATGGTTCCATCATGATGAAGATGACCGCGACTTGGTCTTCGACACCTCACCTACAACACATGAGCGACGCTCCAAAGGTAACATAGATGATGGTGCTTCTCTTGTCCCACTAGTGGACTATCTTACCAATGATTGCTTGCATGATGTTGACACACCTATTACCATGCTTCATGCTAGTGCAACCTCCTGATGTCATGAGTTACCAATTTATGAGAATATGATGATGAGCATGTCGAGTTGCCTAGTTGTGATGTTATGCTACATAGGATATCATGTGAAAATTCTGTTGGTCACATCATGTTTGACAACCCTTTAAACTTGTCATATGCTATGAGTGAGATCTCCCATATTGCATCATTTCAATCTCAACATAGTAACTATGCATGCCCCATTAAAATAAATCCCATTTGCACTTACAGCATAGATGACGAGATGATGCTCATTGGTTTTTGTTTGTCATGTGATGATATTGCCATGCTTCCTTTACATAATTTGCGCAATTCATCTATTATGCCATTCCATGATCACATCGAACCAAATATGCATGGTTTCGGATGTTGTCAATATTCTCCATGTAATATTTCCATTAATGCTCATGAGGAGACCCCAATAGTTTCCTCATACATATTAGGAGATTTTCCTGCATTCCATACTTTGCTTGATTCCCATGATTGTGTGCACCACATGCACTCCATGAATAACAATGATCTACATATTTCTCGTGATGCATTACACAATCTGAGTCTCCATTATGCTATACATAATAACAAACCTCTCATGATGGATAACATGTTTCTATATCACGCATCTCATTTATTTGAGCATTTGCTATTTTGTGTTAACCAACACAAGCACTTGGCATCATAATGGATGATGTGTACATCTACCACGCACACACAATTTTTCCTTTGCCTTTGTTTTGTATAGGTAATCACGTATACTCGTCAACCTCTTAATCCCATGAGTTGACAGAACGAGCTCTTGAGATCAACGATGATTTGGGTTCCCGTGGAGTTTCATTCCCACCACTCCCTTTACGCAAAGACTTCGCGCATCTCTTCTACATGGCCCTCACATGGTTATGCGTTATTCACCACTTCTCGCTATATGCCCATATTGCCATGTTCACTTTGCATGATATGCTCTTTCCTATCCCTTTTCCATGCATTTGTGACCCATGCTTTGCATTACACATGATGATTGATTCTCATACTTGTATGTGTATTTTCATGCTTGGTGGAGATATTGCCTGTTATTGCCATGTTTTCTATGTGCCTATGCCTATTATTTGCTCACATTACATGATTGCCATTATATCCTCTAGTGTGTTGTGAATTCTCTCCACTAGTTGCACGACATGATTGATATGCTTGCTTATGTTGCATCACCCATGATTCATACTTTCTCATCTGATGCGGTTGATGGCATCCATTTCCATGCTTTGCACATAATTGCTAGTACATGTTATCATATGTCTCCGTATGTTGCCTCTCTCATGCTAGATAATTTGTCATGCATTGAGTGCATCAATTATTCTAGTCTTGCTAATGAGTTTGCCCACATAGCATTCTCACATATATTTGAAGATTTTGACATATTCCTTATGAAACATGCTTATCTTCCTTATTTCCACCATATGCCTAGTGCCATGACTATAGCCATTGCATCATATTATTCATGCACTTTTGCTTCAATGGTTATGTGCAAGAGAAGAGTACCATCATGATGGATGATGTGTTTATCTACCACGCACATACGTTGTTTGCGTTCTTTTGTGCATGTGTAGGATACTTGGACTTCATGTCAACTTCCACTTCATGTGAGTTGACAATTCAAGCTCTTGAGAGCGAGCCTCATACATTCGATCACGACTCGCTTCTACACCACATTTCCTACCACTTTAGCATTGTGAAGGACACACAAGGACATGCTTTCGAGGTGATATCCTTCTATCTCGAGAACAACAAAACCATGACCATGCATATTGTGGATCATACTTCATGTGTTGCTTGCACCATGAGACTTTTTGGTCATCTTCGATCACTTGATTGCACACATGTTAGAGATAGTGTTTTCATTCATAATTTCCACATTGCTAGGCCTCATGACATATATGCCTTGTGTGTTAGATCTAGTTCTTCACATATGCCATGTACCTTTGCTTATCACATGCTTGGCTTGATTGTCTCACACATGTTGAACAATTGCTCTTTCCATTGTATTGAGTGCCACACTATTTTCACTACACCATGTGCATGTTATGCTTGGATTATCTTGCACTTTCCCCATGTGTTTAGACATCGCATTATATTTGGTGTTGTGAATCATTCCTATGCATACCATAGACCGTTTGTTGATCACTTTATGCATTCTTGCTATGACATTGATGTAGATGTTTGTTTACTTGTCCCACAAATTAGCACCTTTACCTCACCTATGCATGACTGTTTCCATGATGCTTTTCCATGTGCTCAATTTATATGCTTAAATGCCATGCCACACTTCTTTGTCAAACCATATGCTATGCTTGATGACAACACTTGTTGGGTGAATCACCTCTTGAATGCTTGGTTGTGCTCTAATGCCAACCACATTTGTTTTTCCAAGTGCTTGTTATCTTTGTTCCTTTTGAAGGAAATACAAGACAGTGCGACATTGGAGAGTGCCCATTTGGAACTATAAGATGATGAATGCTTGGTGATTGTCCACTTCTACGCGGCGACGTCATCTCTTTCCCATGGTGATCTGGATTTTGATCCGAGGTCGGATCTTTCCCAAGGGGGAGGGGATGATGCGAAGCATCCTATGGACATCACCATGTCAAGAGTCCATTTGGCAAGTGACACGTGCGACATCTACTTCATACATACAAAGGTCATCTCCTTTACACATGTCCACTTGTACCTTTCGAGGATGGTATACTACTTGACCCCTCTCGTGTGTGCATACATAGGTGTGAGCGGAGCGACAGATTCATCGAGGAGGAGTCCAAGAAGAACAGAACATCTACACCATCCAAGAGGGAAGCCTGGAAGCGGAGAAGGAAGCACCAAGAAGAAGGCACCAGCTCCCAGGCAATCCCGTGCGCACGGCCCCTCCGACCCCATGCCCACGGGCCTCCCATGCTGGCAGTCCTGAAGACCCCGTGCGCATAGGCGTGTACCGTGCCCAAAGGACCCCCGTGTCCACGGGCCTCATGGACCCCATGCGCACGCGCTCATGCGTCAGGTCTCTAGATACCCCGTGCGCATGGGCTCCACTTACCCCCTGCACACGAGGCCCCTGAGTGTTGCTGCGGGCTTTTCCTATGTAATCTCCATTTCGCCCCTGCTTACCCCTTCATCCCTTCGACCTATATATACTCCTCTTCCTCCTCCATTTAGATTTGGCTAAGAATATATCTAGACATTAGAGCTTAGCTCATGTACCTCCCCTTGTGGTATTCCTCTTGAGAGAGAAGGCTCCAGTGGAGTTCAAGACCTCCATTAGGGAAGATCCCTAGGGAGTCAAGGCCTCCTTGTGGGAAGGATTTATCTAGATCATCAAGCCCTCATCTCCTTCATAGGATTTGGGATGAACTCTATCATGTATCTTTCTTGCTGTTGTTCTTGTACCTTTGTGGATCTTGTGTGGATGTGAGTTGTAGTGACCCGACCTCAAATGGTCAAGTCTTTGTGCATCAGTGTCATCCCTGGATAGGTAATACTGACATGCACAGTACTCAAGAATTAGAACAGAGTTTCAATCACACACTTATTACATCGAATGTCTCAAAAGAGAACTTATTACAATAATATGGCTTAAGGCCATCTAAATAAGATAACATCGGAAGGCTTGGAAGATAAAGTGAGTCCATCAATTCCAACGACATAGCTGAGTGAATGACAATGACCTAGCGCACCTTACTCTTCATCTGAAAAGTCTGCAACATGATATGTTGCAGCCCGAAACGGGTCAGCACATGGAATATGCTGGCGATGTAACACAAAAGACCAATAAACATAATAAATGCTATCACTGCATGCATATATGGCTGGTGGAAAGCTCTATGGTTAATGTTTTTCATAAAGCCAATGTTTCCCTACAACAAAGGAATATATTTTATTTAACTATCATGGTGGTTGTTAAACATTGAGAAGGTTCCTCCAACTCAATCACAATTAAACAGTATCAATTACCCAACAAATTAATTTGGAGTGATGAGATCAACATGATAATCCAAGAACCAGATACTCAAGATGTCCATAACCGGGGACACAGCTAACCATGATTAGTTTGTACACTCTACAGAGGTTTGCGCACTTTTCCCCACAAGACTCGATCTCCTCCGTTGGATTTCTCGCACTACATGGTGTTTGAGAAACGCCTGACCGAGACACAGTCTTTCAGAAACATTAACTCCTTACTCGGCGTGGACAGTTACACCTACTTTCCCCTACATCTGCTAGCCCACCACTAAAAGAGGTCATGCAACCTACTCAACTATGCCGGAGTCCATAATAGCTTGTGGCTGCACATGGAAGTTTCTAGCATGAATAAACTTATGATCCCTTTGATCCTGGGTGGCGAACCGTAGGATGATCACACGGGTACTCTGGGATATCCTAGGACAACATTGGATTCTCCAGGTGCCCGCAACCAATCCACCCAGATGTGTATTTAAGTAGCCACCTTGAGTTAACCATTAATTATCAACTCTCACATCTTTCATGGATACACTCAACCAATCCACGTCTACGAGCATAGCATAGCAATCTGATCATAACGTAGAAGTAACTCCCAAGGGTTTGATAATAAAAACACAATAGGTTCTACCTCATCATCTACTTCCCAAACCCACATGTTAATCAGATCCTAATCATGCAAAGTTTGAGGATTGGAACTAATGCATAAAAACTGGGTAATAAAGGATATGATCAAAGTGTTACTTGCCTTGTGGGCGATCTGCAAACCCTAGAGACTCGTAGTAGCACGCTTCACACTCTAGGAATTCAATCGCAAACAGACAATAGCATACATAAGCACTCAAGCATAGATGCACGGGTAAAACTCAAATAAGAAGATTCAGTCTGAAAGTTCAACTGAAGAGATTCGATTTGCAAAAAGAATTAATCGAATCGGAGCTAAGAAACTCAAACTATGATCAAAAGAAGTTCAAAAACAAATCTTCTTGAAACCAAATTTTAATTTGTCAAAAGCCTGTTCAAACTGATTAACCGGAAAGAGGGGCTCGAGACGAAGATTTTGGCATTGGTTTCACTGGATTCCGACTAACGGTTAAAAAGTTGCGGGTGTTTTAAAACCAGGGGATAATCTACGATAAAAATAATCGCGGATAGGTCTCTGGCGAAATAAAACAGAAAAAGAAAAATCTATCGGACGAACGTCCGCTAACAAAGACAAATGAACGAATTCGTTCGTTAAAACGAGCTAATGAATGAACGAACGCAGATTAGATCTAACCGAAAATACTGATCTAATAAAAAATGAACTAGGTTTTAAAAAAAACCGAACATTTTTTACCTAAACTAAGCGAAAAACTGGCGGCGGCGGCAAACTCCGGAGAGGCGGGGCGGCGTGCGCCGGCGTTCGGCGGCGGCGGGGCGGCGGTAGTCGGCGGCGGGGCGAGGTGGCGGCGCGAGGTGGTGGCACGACGGCAATTGGCGGCGCGGCACGGGTGGCGGCGACGGCTGCGGGAGGTGCTAGGGTTTCGGGCGGGCGGCGGCTTGGGCTGGGGTTCACCTTTTAAAAGGGCCCGGCGGGAGGAGTCCGGCTCGGGCACGGCCCAGAGTCGGTTCGCGCGTTTTTTCTTAAAAATAGACCGAGTAAATAAATAAAAAGAAATATCAAACTGAGTCCAAAAATCCTGAAATAAACTTTCATGGTCCTCTAATAATATGTAAGACAAGGTGAACATTTATTTGGGCTGACAATGCAATTTTGAAAAATGCATATTTTTCTAATTCAAATAAAATAGCAATAAAAATCCAATAAAAAAATTTATTTGATTTAAAAATTTTCCACCAATATTTCTTTTATTTTGGAGAAGTCATTTTATCCCCTCTCTTTTATTTTAATAGTGGAAATATTCGGAGAGAAAAACACTAAAACCAAAATGATCCTCTTTTCAAATTTGAGAAAATTCAAATATCAAAATAAATGAAATCCCCAACTCTCTCAGTAGGTCCTTGAGTTGATTAGAATTTCTAGGATCAAAACCAAAATGCAATTAAGATATGATATGCATATGATGGCCTATGTATAACATTCCAAATTGAAAATTTGGGATGTTACAAATGTACCCCCCTTAAGATGAATCTCGCCCTCGAGATTCGGGTTGGCTAGAAAATAGGTGTGGGTGGTCCTTCGGTAGGTCTTCCTCTCGTTCCCAGGTGGCTTCATCCTCGGTATGGTGGCTCCACTGAACTTTGCAAAGCTTGATAACCTTGCTGCGTGTGACTCAGTTGGCAAACTCGAGAATCTTCACTGGTTTCTCCTCGTAAGTCAAATCACTATCCAACTAAATCACTTCCAGTGGTACTGTATCTCTCAGAGGAACGTCGGCCATCTCTGCGTGGCACTTCTTGAACTGGGAAACGTGAAATACATCGTGAACTCCTGACAACCCTTCTGGCAATTCCATCGTGTATGCAACTTCTCCCATGCATTCCAAAACTTTGTATGGTCCCACAAAACGTGGTGCTAACTTTCCCTTAACTCCAAAATGCTTAACTCCTCAAAGTAGTGATACACGAAGGTATACTCTGTCTCCGACTTCGTAAACTGTCTCCTTGCATTTAGAATCAGCATAACTCTTCTACCTAGACTGGGCTACCTTGAGTCTGTCGTAAATCAACTTAACCTTCTCTTAAGAGTCTTTGATTAAATCTCGTCCAAACAACTGACAGTCTCCAACTTCATCCCACAATAACAGTGTCCTGCACCATCTTCCGTACAAAGCTTCAAAAGGGGCCATCTTCAAACTGGCTTGATAACTGTTGTTATAAGAGAACTCTGCATATGGCAAGTTGTCGTCCCAACTAGATCCATAATCTAGCGCACAAGCTCTCAACATGTCCTCCAGACTATGATTGACTCTCTCGGTCTGTCCATCTGTCTGTGGATGGAAGGCTGTACTAAACTCTAGCCTAGTACCCAAAGTCTTGTGTAACTGATTCCAGAACTTTGAGGTAAACTGGGTTCCACTATCCGATACGATGGTCCTCAGAACTCCATGCAGACATACGATCCTGGTCAAGTATATCTTCGCCAACTTAGCACTCATATAGGTAGTCTTCACTGGGATGAAATGAGCTACTTTCGTCAAACGATCAACTACAGCCCAGATAGAGTCATAGCCTGGTCGAGTCATGGGCAATCCCGTGATAAAATCCATGCCAAGCTTATCCCACTTCCATTCGGGTATCGGCAATGGCTGTAGCAATCCGGCTGGCTTCTGATGTTCTGCCTTCACTCTCTGACATACATCACATGCTGCTACGTACTTGGCAATATCCTTCTTCATACCAGTCCACCACAATCTTTCCTTCAAATCTAGATACATCTTAGTGTTCTCGGGGTGAATCGAATACGGTGAATCATGGACCTCTTGCAGAATCAACTTCCTGATCTCGGGGTCATTAGGCACATATACACGATCCTCAAACCATAAGGTATCGTGCTCATCCTCATGAAATCCTTTAGCCTTTCATTTACTCATCCTTTCCTTTATCTCGGCAATCTCCTTGTCAGTCTTGTGGGCTTCTCTGATGTTACACATCAAAGTGGACTAAATTTCCAATGCTGCTACATAACCTCTCGGAACTATTTCCAAACATAGCTCGTGAAGATCTTCTACTAACTCCTTGGGTAATCCTCCGGTCATGAGCGTATTTACATAACTCTTGCGACTCAACACATCTGCTAATACATTGGCCTTTCCGGGATGATAGTGCAATTTCATATCATAATCCTTAATGAGATCCAACCATCTCCTTTGCCTGAGCTTCAACTCCTTCTGTGTGAAGATATATTTTAAACTCTCATGATCCGTGTATACCTCATAGTGATTTCCGATGAGAAAATGTCTCCATGTCTTTAGCGCATGCACTACGGCTGCTAACTCCAAATCATGTGTAGCATAATTCAGCTCATGAGGTTTAAGCTGTCGTGAGGCATATGAAATGACTCTTCCTTCCTGCATAAGCACTGCTCCAAGTCCTCGACGTGAAATGTCGCAATACACTTGATAATCCTTTTGTTGGTCTGGAAGAATCAGCACCGGGGTTGTAACCAAACGTTTCTTCAACTCCTGAAAACTGGCTTCACACTCCTCAATCCATTTAAACTTGGTGTCCTTCTTCAATAACTCCGTCATGGGCTTTGCAATCCTGGACAAATTCTCAATGAACCTCCGATAATATCCTGTAAGTCCAAGAAAACTTCTGATCTCTCCAACTGATGTGGGTGTCACCCATTTAATCACAGAAACAACCTTGGTAGGGTCCACTGCTATTCCCTCTCCAGATATAACATGTCCGAGAAATCCAACTTCCTTTAACCAAAACTCACACTTGCTGAACTTGGCATATAACTGGTGTTCTACGAGCTTCTTGAGAACAAAACGTAAATGTTCCTTGTGCTCCTCTTCATTCTTTGAGTATACCAAAATATCATCAATAAACACCACGACGAATTTATCCAAAAAACTCCATAAACACTTTGTTCACCATGTTCATGAAATAGGCAGTTGCGTTAGTCAGACCAAATGACATAACGGTATACTCGTGTAGCCCGTACCTTGTGGTAAAAGCTGTCTTAGGTATATCCTGCTCTCAAATCTTCAGCTGATGGTATCCTGATCGCAGATCGATCTTGAAAAATACTTTAGCTCCTTGCAACTGGTCAAATCATTGATGATCGGTATTGGGTACTTGTTCTTGATCGTCACTTCATTCAACGCACGATAATTAACAACCATCCTTAATGATCCATCCTTCTTCTCCACTAGAAGTACTGGGACTCCCCAAGGTGATGAACTGGGTCGTATGTAACCTTTATCCAGTAACTCCTTAATCTTCTTCTTGATTTCCTCCAAATCCTTTGCGGGCATCCGATACGGTCTCTTTGATATTGGCACGGTGGCTGGTAATAGCTCAATCAAAAACTCAATGTCTCGATTCGGTGGCATGCCTCATAACTCCTCCGGAAATACGTCCGGTAATCCTTCACCATTGGTACTTCCTCTTGTACATCTCCTGATAAGGAATTCACTTGAGTCCTGGCACTTGCCGGGATACATACTTGATCCTTCTTCCTTCTGGGGTGGTGAGCATAATCGACTTACTGGTGCAATCGATGTTTCCCCGATACATCAATAACCAATCCATGCCCAATATCACATCCAACCCTTCCGACTCCAGAATTATTATATCTGAGGGGAAACATGCCTACCTATGGTCAATGGCATCTGAAAACATCCTTGGTTTGCCATATGCTCCGCTCCTGGCGAGCTTACTAACATAGATGTCCTAAGAACTTTGGTGGGCAACTTATACTGATCCACAAATCCCCTTGATATGTATGAATGCGATGCACCAGTATCAAAAAGAACGATTGCAGTAAATGGCTTAACCAAAAACTTACCTGTAACTGCATCTGGCTGCTCTTCAACCTCCTCCACGTTAACGTGGTTCACTTGTCCCATGTTGAAAGGGTTGGGCTTCTTCCCAGAGCTTACATTTCCATTTCCACTCTTTGCTTCAGAACACTCGGTGGCGTAGTGCCCATTCTTCCCGCACTTGAAACAAGTAATGTGACTTATGTCCTTCTTGGCGGGCGTTGCCGGGTTGCGACGGTTCTGGCTGCTGCTTCCTCCATTCCCATTCTGATTCTTGGGGCCACTATGGTTATGCGAACTCCCTCCATTGAGATTGTGGCCTCCATGGTTTTGGTGAATGTGTCCTCCCGAGTTCGGGGTAAAACAAGGTCTTTGCTGAGCTCGTGAATTGTACTTCCCTTGTCCATACTTCCTCTTGCGGCTCTCTATCTGCTGCTGCTTCCCTTCAATCATAAGAGCTCTATCTACCAACTCCTGGTAGTTGTTGAATGTTGCCACCATCAACTGCATGCTCAACTCATCATTCAGTCCTTCCAGAAACTTCTCCTACTTAGCGGCATCTGTAGCTATGTCATTAGGGGCATAGCGTGCTAGCTTACTAAACTCATCCACATACTGGCCCACTGTGCGTCCTCCTTGGTGCAAGTTGCGAAACTCGCGCTTCTTCATGTGTCATAGCTCCTGCTGAAACATGGGCAGTGCGGAAATCCTGCTGAAACTGATCCCATGTAATAGTGTCAATGGGGTAAGTGGCTGTCAAACTCTCCCACCATGATGCTGCGGATCCATCAAGCTTATCTATGGAAAAACGCACTCTCTCCGCGTCTGTGCATCCTACAGTGGTTAGCTCCCTTCCAATCTTGTGGAGCAAATCATCTACAACAATTGGCTCGATGCTACTAGAGAACACTGGCGGATTCAACCTTAGGAAATGGGCTAGGTGATCAACAGGTGGTGGTGGTGGTTTGTTGTTGTTGTTGTTGCCTTGGTTCTGATTCTGAACTAATAGCTGCATCAAGGTATTCTGCTGTTGGATCAACTGAATGAGCTCTGGTGGGAAAGCAAATCCATTATTCATGTCTCGAAGGCATCTGATGGGTTTAGAAAAGGTGAGAAAACAAAATAGAATGAGGTCTAAAGGGAAAACACTACCCATATGCACATGAGACAAACACATTCATATCACACCAATCAATTCAAACAAGGGCACATAAACAATATAACTACCGTTACAAAAGTGCTCGGACTAATACTATATACATGGGGGAATACTAGTAATAATATGGTGGTCTACTAGAAATTTTGATCGGTGGAAGACTCCATGATATCCGCTCCAGCTTCGTCTTCGTAATCATCATCACTACTGTCGGGGTCAGAATCGGTGTCGTCGATGATGATGTAGTCCTCAGAACGGATGTCCATGGAATGGTCGTCATCTCCTCCTAGCGCGGGGTCTCCCATGAATACTCCTAGCTTCCTCGTCAGGTCGTCATTCTTCTCCACTAGTATTGCGATTTCCTCCTCATATCCGCCGTGTGTAGACTTGAGTTCCTCTTCTAGCTCCATGTTCCTGGTCATCACCTTCTTCAGATCTATCATGCTTGCGCACATTTGGTTCTCCCGGCGACGAATGTGCTGGTTTAACTCCTGGATGAAAGCTGCAATGGACCTATCCCTCCTGGTGCTGATCATCTCCCATTGCTCATCTCGGCGCCCACATATATGGTACACAGTGTCCTTAAGATCCTTGTGATAAACTTCACCGATGCATCCCATGGCGATGTGAGCTGCCATGCTCTTTCCTAGAATCCAGGTTGGTGCATCAAAGGAAAACTCTATGGGTTCAGTAACTAGAGTGAATGTTCTTCCTGGAACTTGAACTGGAATCATCCAACACTCCCCTTCTGTTAAAGTGGCGATGTAGGTCCCGGTGAAGCTTGGTATTCTGATGTTCAGGTACCTAGTGACTTCCTTCAAGTGTCGCCCAAAAGGTGTGTCTTCATCCGGTTGTGTAAACTTGTTCCATGAGTCTGCCATCCTATAGAGTGGAAAAGGGAGAGGAGTCAGAAATGATAGAGAAGAGTGACCTATGGTTTAACTTAGTGGTCGTGTCCTACAATCAGCGAGTGCTCTGATACCATCTTGTAGCGACCCGACCTCAAACGGTCAAGTCTCTACGCATCAGTGTCATCCCTCGATCGATAATGCTGACACGCAGTACTCGAGGAATTATAACAGAGTTTCAATCACACACTTATTACATCGAATGTCTCAAAAGAGAACTTATTACAATAATATGGCTTTAGGCCATCTAAATAAGATGACAATGGAAGGCTTGGAAGATAAAGTGAGTCCATCAACTCCAACGGCATAGCAAAATGAAAGACAACGACCTATTGCACCTTACTCTTTGTCTGAAAAGTCTGCAACATGATATGTTGCAGCCCGAAACGGGTCAGCACATGGAATATGCTGGCAATGTAACACAAAAGAGCAATGAACAGAATAAATGCTGTCACTACATGCATATATGGCTTGTGGAAATGCTCTATGGTTAATGTTTTGCATAAAGCCAATTTTTCCCTACAACAAAGGAATATATTTTATTTAACTATCATGGTGGTTGTTAAACATTGAGAAGGTTCCTCTAGCTCAATCCCAATTAAATAATATCAATTACCCAACAAATTAATTTAGAGTGATGAGATCAACATGATAATCCAAGAACCAGATATCAAGATGTCCATAACCGGGGACACAGCTAACCATGATTAGTTTGTAGACTCTGCAGAGGTTTGCGCACTTTTCCCCACAAGACTCGATCTCCTCCGTTGGATTTCTCGCACTACATGGTGTTCGACAAACGGATGACCGAGACACAGTCTTTCAGAAACATTAACTCCTTACTCTGGGTGGACAGTTACACCTACTTTCCCCTACATCTTCTAGCCCACTACTGAAAGTGGTCATGCAACCTACTCAACTATGCTAGTTCCCATAATAGCTTGTGGCTACACACGGAAGTTTCTAGCATGAATAATCTTATGATACCTTTGATCCTGGGTGGCGAACCGTAGGATGATCACACGGGTACTCCGGGATATCCTAGGACAACACTGGATTCTCTAGGTGCCCGCAACCAATCCACCCAGATGTGTATTTAAGTAGCCACCTTATGTTAACCATTAATTATCAACTCTCACGTATCATGGATACACTCAACCTATCCACGTCTATGAGCATAGCATAGCAATCTGATCATAATGTAGAAGTAACTCTCAAGGGTTTGATAATAAAAGGACAATAGGTTCTACCTCATCATCTACTTCCCGAACCCACATGTTAATCAGATCCTAATCATGCAAAGTTTGAGGATTGGAACTAATGCATAAAAACTGGGTAATAAAGGACATGATGAAAGTGTTACTTGCCTTGCTGACGATCTGCAAACCCTTGAGACTTGTAGTAGCACGCTTCGCACTCCGGGAATTCAATTGCAAACAGAGAATAGCATACATAAGCACTCAAGCATAGATGCACGGGTAAAACTCAAATAACAAGATTCAATCTGAAAGTTCAACTGAATAGCTTCGATTTGCAAAAAGAATCAATCGAATCGGAGCTACGAAACTCAAACTATGATCAAAAGAAGTTCGAAAACAAATCTGCTTGAATCCAAATTTTAATTTGTCAAAATCCTCTTCAAGTTAATTAACCGGAAAGAGGGGCTCGAGACGAAGATTTTGGCGTTGCTTTCACTGGATTCTGACTTACGGTTAAAAAGTTGCGGGGGTTTGAAGATCAGGGCCCAATCTGCGATAAAATAAATCGCAGATAGGTCCCTCGTGAAAATAAAATAGAAAAAGAAAAATCTATCGGACGAACGTCCGCTAATAGAGACAACCGAACGAATTTGTTCGTTAAAACGAGCTAACGAACGAACAAACGCAGATTAGATCTAACCGAAAAAACTGATCTAATAAAAAAACGAACTAGGTTTTTTTTCAAAAAACGAACGGTTTTTACCTAAATCGAGCGAAAAACCGGCGGCGGCGGCGGTGAACTCCGGCGAATCCCGGCGAGGTGGGGCGGTGTGCGGCGGCAGTCGGCAAC
>NC_041385.1:371898632-371963449 GCF_002162155.2 Triticum dicoccoides
TCCGCGGCACGACATCGGTGGCGACGGCGGGAGGTGCTAGGGTTTCGGGCGGGCGGCGGCTTGGGCTGGGGCTGGCCTCGGGCTCGCCTTTTAAAGGGGGCCGGCGGGAGGAGTCCGGCTCGGACACGACCTAGAGTCGGTTCGCGCGTTTAAAAAAAATCGGACAGAGTAAATAAATAAAAACAAATATCAAACGGAGTCCAAAAATCCCGAAATAAATTTTCATGGCCCTCTAATAATATTTAGGATAAGCTGAACATTTATGTGGGCTAAGAATGGAATTTTGAAAAATGCATATTTTTCTAATTCAACTAAATAGCAATAAAAATCCAATAAAATATTTATTTGATTTTAACGTTTTCCCTCCAATATTTCTTTTATTTTGGAGAAGTCATTTTATCTCCTCTCTTTTATTTTAATAGTGGAAATGTTCGGAGAGAAAAACACTAAAACCAAAATGATCCTCTTTTCAAATTTGAGAAAATTCAAATATGAAAATAAATGAAATTCCTAACTCTCTCCGTGAGTCCTTGAGTTGCTTAGAATTTCTAGGATCAAAACCAAAATGCAACTAAAATATGATATGCATAAGATGACCTATGTATAACATTCCAAATTGAAAATTTGGGATGTTACATGAGTCTAGTGGATGTGTAATTTGGGCTTGTTCTTGAGTGTTCCTCTTGTTTTCTCGCTTGTGTTCTTCTTGTTCTTGGGGATTTCCCCTCCAATTCATGAAAGATCTCCGTCTAGGGTTCCACCCTACAACAGCTGACTTGTGCCATGAGTTTGTTGGCGCCTTCACGGGCGGCCATCAAGAACCATGGCAGCCCAGCGACTTGCAGTTCCACCCACGGAAGGAAGGAGAAAGTCTGTGGAAGTACATGCAGCGGTTCAGTCGAGTGCACAAGATCATTCCAGACATCCACCCAGCAACCGTGATAGCTGGATTCCAGTCCAACATGCGCAACCGTAGGATATGTTCCAAAATGAACGTACGGCTTCCCAAGACTGTGAATGAGCTATACACTCTGGTGGATAAATGTGTCTGCTTAGAGGAGTGGAGGCAGCTCCCCGGTGAAGAGGATGGCATCAACGTTGACTCAGAGGATGATGACGACGCCACCAACCAGAACAAGAAGAACAAGAAGCGCAAGCATAAAGTTGTGGTGGCCGTTGAAGGATCGAGCACACCTAGTACCGACAAGAAGGCCAAGACCGAGGTCCCGACAAGGAAGGTGCCGCGTGCACTGATTGCTGGGAAGCCGCGACTGCCGAGAAGGATGGGAAGGGTGATGGGTCGTATTGAAAGATCGATCAGACCAAAGGCCACGATCTTTAAGAGTGTCATCAGGTTGAGCAACCTGTAAAGAAGTAGAGGGCTGGGTACGAGAAGCGTGATAAGGAGAAAGACCAAGATGGTGCTGGCGGGAAGGGCCGAGGCGGCAGAGCAAGTTTCCCCGGAAAGGCTCCTCAGTATAAAGGGTAACCCGCCAGAGGCCGTGAGAAGAAGGATTGCGATGACAAGAGTGATGAAGGAGATGAAGAGGAAACTAGCGAGCAGGAGTTCTAGAAAGCAACTGACATCCTATGCATTGACGGGGGTGCATCTTTGCACTCCTCTCACTGGCAACTTAAATAGTAGGCACGTGAAGTCAATGCCATGGAGCTAACGGCAGATTCTCGGAAGACGCTCAAGTGGTCCTACATGCCCATCATCTTTGATGAAGAGGATCACCCTTTCCGCACCATCGCTGTAGGGTGCTTGCCGTTGTTGGTCTCACCAACAATCCGCAACCACAAAGTCACAAAGATGTCGATTGACGGCGGAGCCGGGTTGAATCTGATTTCTCCAAAGGTAATCAGCAAACTCCAGATAGCAGATGAAGAACTCAAGGTTACTGGTACGTTCCAAGGGATCAACCCCGATAGGAGTAGTCCTAAGGGGATGATCACACTGCCGGTAACGTTCGGGGTCGGGGGGAGTTAAACTGCAGGACCGAAAAGATCGTATTTGATGTGGTTGACCTTCCCCTGCCATACAATGGAATCATGGGTTGCCTTGCCCTGGCCAAATTCATGGCGGCATCCCATTATGCCTACAACACTCCGAAGATGCCAGGGCCAATGGGCGTCATTTCCATTCCATCGGACAAGAAAGACGCAATCATATGCATGGACAAGATGTACCGAGAAGCAGTCGCTACAGAGGCCGAGGAAACTACTGCTCCCGCCAAGGAAAGCAAGAAAAAGAAGAAAGCTAACAAGGATGCCAGCGAGGAATCCGGGAAGCGCACCTCTTCGGGTTGTGTTGCGCCATTGGATGACTTGCCGGAGGGTTCCAATAGCAACAAATCCAAGGATGCTGCACCCATTGTAAAGAAGGTCTTGGCAGGGCTGGCTGGTGCTGATGGTACATTTACTATCAGTGCCATCCTCGATGACAAATAGGAAAGTGCGCTCGTTGCCTTCCTGCGGGCGAATGTCGATGTGTTTGCATGGCAACCATCTGACATCCGCGATGTTCCCAGGGAGGTAATAGAGCACCACATTGTTGTCTACCCACATGCCTGGCCCGTCAAGCAGAAGGTCCAGAAGCAAGCTTTGAAGTGGCAGCCGCAACCACCGTCCCCTTTGGAGAGGAAAGCGAACCCATCCCGGCAAGGTCAGGTGCAGTTCAAGATAAGGAAGAGCAGGGCAGCGGAGACAGTTCCAAGATCACGACAAGGAAGAAGGTGGTGCAGCGCCCAGTGTACTTCGTTAGCTCCCTGTTGCAAGGGGCTAGGTCGAGGTACTCTGGCACGCAAAAGTTGATTTTTTGCCTCATCATGGCCTCAAGGAAACTGCGCCACTACTTACAAGCCCATGAGATCATGGTTGCCACCCGCTTCCCTTTGCAACGCATACTTAGAAACCCCGAGGCCACTGAGAATAGTGGAATGGGCCTTGGAGTTATCCAGCTTTGGTTTGAAGTTCGAGAGCACGTCAACTATTTAGAGCAGATCACTAGAAGAGTTCATTGCATAGTGGATGCCAACCCCTGATGAAGAAGTATTAGAGACAGTTATCACCGGCAAGGAAGCGCCCCAAGAATGGATTATGTATTTTGATGGTGACTTCTCCCTACAAGGTGCAGGAGCTGGCATGGTTCTCGTTGCTTCCACTGGGGAGCACCTTAAGTACGTCGTTCAAATGCATTTCCCTCGGGAAAAGGCTACCAACAATACTTCAGAGTATGAATGGCTCCTTGCCAGGCTCAGGATTGCAATAGAACTGGGAATCAAGAAGCTGATCATCCGTGAAGATTCACAACTTGTGGTGAGACAAGTAAACAAGGATTACTAAAGCCCATTGATGGAGGCATATGTCGAGGAAGTGAGAAAGTTGGAGGAGTGCTTTGACGGATTGCAAACAGAGCATGTGCCACGTGCGAAAATAGCATTGGTGATCATCCGTCAAAGTGTGCTACACGAAAACTCCCTGTGGAACCAGGGACTTTTGTTCTCCATATGAATCAGCCCTCCATGTCCCCATCAACAATGGCCAGAAAAGAGGAGGAAACTGGACTCCGGCAAGCCTCTCCCGGCAGAGCTTCCCGAAGCCCCCGGCAGAGAGCTTGGCGGGAGCAGCTCCCCTTTGATTGATGAGCTGCACCCTCCCACCAAACTACCAATCTTTGCGGTAAAGGCCTGCGCTCCCGTGAATGAGAAGGTGTCGTTGGTCCTCCTCAGGCTCCAGCTTGGGCACAACACATCTCGTTTCCTCCAAACAGGAGAACTTCCCGAAGATCAAGAAGAAGCTGAAAAAGTAGCCCGGAGCGCCAGTGTGTATCAGTTCGTTGACGATATGCTATACAGAAGAAGGCCCAGCAGTGTGAAGCTGAAGTGCATTTGCTGGGAAGAAGGAAAGGAACTGCTGGCATAGATACACAAGGGTATGTGTGGTTCCCACATCAGATCAAGGGCCTTGGTTGGAAAAGCTTTCTGGCAAGGTTTCTACTGGCCCACAACCCTCCAAGATGCAATTGAGCTAGCCACCAACTGTGAATCCCGCCAGTTCCACTCCAAGAATATCCGTCAACCTGCTTAAGCTCTTCAAATGATCCCTTTGTCATGGCCATTTTTGGCCTGGGGGCTCAACATCTTGGCCCCCTTCCCTAGTGCTACTAGGGGCTTTGAATTCTTGTTTGTTGCAATCAACAAGTTTACAAAGTGGCCGGAAGTGGAGCCCGTGAGAAAGGTGACCGCACAGACAGCTATCAAGTTCTTGAAAGGATTGGTGTGCACCCTCGGGGTACCTGCCCGAATCATGACCGATCATGGCACCCAATTCACAAGTTGCACCTTCATGCAATACGTTCGTGACCACATAAGCAAGATCTCATTCGCCTCTGTTGCCCATTCCAGAAGCAAAGGACAAGCTGAGAGGGAAAATACTATGCTACGAGGCCTCAAGACAAGAACATTTGATAATCTATAGAAGTGCGGTAGGCGATGGATCGTTGAGCTACCGGTGGTTCTTTGGTCCATCCGTACGACACCGAATTGAGCAACGGGACATACCCCCTTCTCCCTAGTGATGCGGAGCTTCCCACGATCATCCCCATGGACATATCTACATCTCCCACGACACCACTTGGACCAATGAAAAGAGCTCGAGCAAAGGCTATCGAAGATAAAGTGAACTCGCTCCTCTCCGAACTCCCATTTCTACACATGAGACCTGGCTACCACCTCAACCAGAAAAACTATGTGTGATTAGGTACTTGGAGGAAGGCCACGGGACAGCTATATCCAATGGACAAGACGGCAAGGACACAGAGTATGAAGGATAAGAAGAAGAGCTACCGAAGAAGCTCCAGCGAGCGCATGTTCGCCCAGGACCGGACATCTAGCGCCTGACGCTCCAGGCAGCGGTCGTCCGACCAGGACTGAACATCCGGCGCCTGAAGGCCCGGTCGACCCAAGTCCCAGCCGACGAGAGCTACTGCGAGCGGACGACCGGCCCCCTCCGGACAACCAGCAACACTGCCGAGCGAGCGGACGTTCGGTCCGCACCGGATGACTGGCAAGTCCACACCTGAAGCGTTTCAGCAGAAGACCGAAGCAACCGGACGACCGGCGACCGGATGACCGGCCACCTCCGAACGTCCGGCACAACGGTCACAGAACATAATTAGCGGAAGTCCGAGCCCTATCGGACGTCCGGACCTCCGAGAGCGACCGGACGACCGGTAGAGATCGGACATCCGCTGCCTGTGTGTGCGCACAGCTTCGGGCCCGAGGCCCATGTACCCCTTCATTCCGCCCCCTTTTGCACTTAGACTATAAATAGACCTCCTCCTCCTCCTAGTTAGGGTTAGCATTGTGATAGCTCATATTTGCGATAGATCTTTGCTCATCCACTTGGTTACTTCTCGGAGCTCATGACCTCTTCAGAGAAGATCCGCCAAGCTGATTCAAGACCCCATCACGGGAAGACCCTTCAAGACCTCCTCACGGAGAAGACCTTTGTATCGTCCTTTGTTGACCTTGAATCGTGTATCTCTTTGTGTTTCGAGGATCTAGCATATGTGTGATCAAATCTTGTTGGTTGAGTAATTTCTCTTGTGTTTCCCCTCATTTTCCCCTTGTTTCCCCCTCGTGTTCTTCGTGTTCTTTGTGGGATCCCTCCAATCGTGAAATATCGGGCACCTAGGGTTCCACCCTACATCATCTTGGTATCATGAGCCACGTTGATCACGTATTTGGAGCCCCTATGATAGGGTGGAACCCTAGATGCCCGATGAGGGAGTCCCGGACTAGGGGGTGTCCGGATAGCCGAACTATCATGGTCGGCCGGACTCCAAGACTATGAACATACAAGATTGAAGACTTCGTCCCATGTCTGGATGGGACTTTCCTTGGCGTGGAAGGCAAGCTTGGTGATACGGATATGTAGATCTCCTACCATTGTAACCGACTTTGTGTAACCCTAGCCCTCTCCGGAATCTATATAAACCGGATGGCTTTAGTCCATAAGACGAACAACAATCATACCATAGGCTAGCTTCTAGGGTTTAGCCCCCTCGATCTCGTGGTAGATCCACTCTTGTAACACATATCATCAATATTAATCGAGCAGGACGTAGGGTTTTACCTCCATCAAGAGGGCCCGAACCAGGGTAAAACATCGTGTCCCTTGTCTCCTGTTACCATCCGCCTAGACGCACAGTTCGGGACCCCCTACCCGAGATCCGCCGGTTTTGACACCGACATTGGTGCTTTCATTGAGAGTTCCTCTGTGTCGTCACCGATAGGCTCGATGGCTTCTTCGACCATCATCAACGACGCAGTCCAGGGTGAGACCTTTCTCCCCAGACAGATCTTCGTATTCGGCGGCTTTGCACTGCGGGCCAATTCGCTTGGCCGTCTGGAGCAGATCGAAAGCTACGCCCCTGGCGGTCAGGACAGATTTGGAAGTTTGAACTTCACGGCTGACATCCGCGGGGACTTGGTCCTCGATGGATTCGAGCCACAGCCGAGCGTGCCGCACTGTCACGGCGAGCATGATTTCGCTCTACAGCCGGATAGTACCCTGGAGGCCGCACTCGAACCCGCTCCAATCATCAATTTGGAGCCAGCAGCGCAGGTCGAGGACGGATGGCTAGACACCGCCTCGGGAGCTGCAACCTCTACGGCGATAGAGCCGAACAATGACCTTGTCCCTCATGAAGCCCGTGACTCCGAGGCGCCGGACTCCTTGCAGGACTCCGAACCTCCCGCGCCCCCTCCGATCGAATCCGATTGGGCGCCGATCATGGAGTTCACCGCAGCGGACGTCTTTCAACGCTCACCTTTCGGCGACATCTTAAGTTCGCTAAAGTATCTCTCGTTATCAGGAGAGCCCTGGCCGGACTGCGGCTAGGACAGTTGGGATGTGGACGACGAAGAAATTCAAAGCCCACCCACCACCCAATTAATAGCCACTGTCGATGATCTAACCGACATGCTAAACTATGACTCCGAAGACATCGACGGTATGGACGACGATGCCGGAGACGATCAAGAACCAGCGCCTACCGGGCATGGGAAAGCCACCCCAACTCACGACGTATACATGGTGGATACACCAAAAGGAAGCGATAATGAGGAAAAATGGGACGTGGCGAAGGACAACTCCCCCAACAAACAACCAAAACGGCGACGCAAGCGCCGCCCGAAGACCGGCCTCGATAAAAACGGCACCCATACGGACCCGGCCCTAGAGCAGGGCGAAGCGGTGGACGATGCACATGTCAACAAGCAGCCAGCCGGACATGAACTGGACAAACAACCCATCCCCGGCGAAGATGATCTCACATCACCAGAGCATACGAATCTTCATAAAAGGCTCATCACTACTGCAAGAAGTTTGAAGAAGCAAAAGCGGATGCTCAAAACAGCGGAGGACACACTCAGAATAAGATGGAGCAAAGTACTCAACAACGCAGATAAACATGGTGCTAGTCGCCAGACAAAGAGCTACCCGAAGCGCAAGCTGTTGCCTGAATTTGACGAGGAGGCCTTAGAGCCCCCGCAGTCAAAAAAGAAAGAAGCCGCCTGGCCGGATAGACGACCAGATAACATGCCAAGAGCAACAAGGGGCGCCGCACACAAGCCGACACACGATCAGCATAAAGACCCTCGGAAAAAGGACGACCCAGTCAGATCTATTTATGGGCCAAAAAAGAAGACTCCAGGAAGCAATATAACCCGCCGAGCATTTGAAGACAATGGCACACCCAAATACAGGGGCGCCGCACACCCACTATGTTTCACCGACGAGGTACTGGATCATGGATTTCCAGCGGGATTCAAACCCGTAAACATAGAAGCATATGACGGAACAACAGACCCCGGAGTCTGGATTGAGGATTACATCCTACACATAAATATGTCCAGAGGAGACGATCTCCATGCCATAAAATACCTACCCCTCAAGCTCAAAGGGCCATCTCGGCATTGGCTTAAAAGCCTCCCAGAAAATACCATTGGAAGTTGGGAAGAGCTTGAGGATGCGTTTCGAGCAAATTTTCAGGGGACCTATGTCCGTCCTCCGGATGCAGACGATTTAAGTCACATAACTCAACAGCCCGGAGAGTCAGCACGCAAATTTTGGAACAGGTTCCTCACTAAAAAGAACCAAATAGTCGACTGTCCGGACGCTGAAGCCTTAGCATCCTTTAAACACAACGTCCGAGACGAATGGCTTGCCAGACACCTCGGCCAGGAAAAACCAAGAACAATGGCCGCACTAACAAGCCTCATGACCCGCTTTTGCGTGGGGGAAGACAGCTGGCTGGCTAGGTGCAGCACCAGCGACCCGAGTACATCCAAAGTTAGGGATGGAAATGGGAAATCACGACGCAGAAAAGATCAGCGCCGGAATAAGGAAAATGGCCCGAATAGTACGGCGGTCAACGCCGGATTCAAAAGCTCTCGGCCGAACAACAAAACACTGCCCCTCAAGGACAATAGTGATGAGCTATCCAACCTAAATAAGATAGACTATGTCAAATACATGGTACCTCCGGGAAGCCTGCAAACCATACCCACAGAGATTGTTGGGTCTTCAAAAAGTCCGGCCGACTTAATGCCGAACACAAGGGGCTCGACACACCAAGTGAAAGTGACGAAACCCAAAAGCAGCACTCCGGAAAACAGAAGACTTTCCCACTAGAAGTCAAAACAGTGACTCACTTCATGTGATAACACGAAAAGACAGCGCAGCACCTGCAATACCAGGACACCGCCCGCAGAATGGGGATAGACCATACCAAAATTCGCCATAGCAGCACTTCCTTCAAAGGAGTGATGCCAGGCCTTTAAGCCAATTATACAGGCTCTGTACCACTAGAGGTTGTGTTCGGTTCATCCGACAACCTCCGTCGCGAAAAGCTCACTATCCATCGCCCCATTCAAACAGTAGCCCTTAAGCACTACCGGGGCGCGCAGCTTCCGCCAGCCCTAACGCAATACCACATTACGCGTTTTTTACGCTTAAAAATGCCCGGTAAACGTGGCATAATTTCATTAAAAAGTAACTCCGGGTGTTCCTTGACCACGGAGAATGTGAGACTGCCACGACAGCCACACACTAATCAGACCTCGCGGGTCAAAGCCCCTAAAAACAGGTCATTCAGACCTCGGACATGGTTAGGCGAGTCCGGCAAGGGGCTTCCCAGCCGCATATCCCCTTTATAAGGGGTTGCGTGTATAAATGATGAGAGCCAATAAAGCTCAATTTTCTTCCTTTTATTCTATTTTTATACAACCTCTGCACGATATTTCTTGGAAACTAAGTCCTTCTCTTTTACAGATGAAGCACGTGCTACACCCGTCCAGGATACAGCACAACGGAGACACAGGCGCAGACGTGCAGCAAGGACCCGTTGCATGGATTCTTTTCAGATTAAGACCCTGCGTCTACCTTTCTTACTGTCTCTTGTTGATACACATCCCCCGGTTTCCTACCATAACCGAGGAGGAGGCTGGCGTTTTGGCATCGGCCGCGTCAGAAGTTCCCGCCTGAACCTAGACACTAGGGGCTTAGGGCATTCTTCTGCCCGGTATCATAAAGACCGAACACCTCAGGGAGTGTTCGGCGTCTTGAGTTAGGCCTTATATGCATCAGCTCCGAATCATGTCTTTGGTCAAATGTTGGGTTTGCCCGGCTCCTGTGTTTTGCTGCCTTACATTCCGTATCATCGGCTAAAGCGGCACCAGGAGAACTACTGCGATTGTGCCCCGGTTCGGCTGGGCGAGCACCTCAGTAGAGAAAGCCGAAAACTGACTGTCATGGTATAGCGAGAGACTGGTCAACCACTCGATCGACCATTGGAATGTTTATAATTCCTCCGCTTTGACGAAGGACCGCTTCCCGGTCAGGCACATATGCGCCCCGAACTTCGGAGAGGAGCGGTGCCGCTAGGGGCTATATAGTAGCCCCACATTCGAGCTCCTATGGCTAAGTGAAAGTGATAAAGCATTATAGTCCGGTTGCCTAGTTTGCTACGCTATCACCTCCCTAAAAGGACCAAGACGCTGGATTAAGTGTGAAAAAGCGCTTTTCTTTTTGCAAACACCCCCGCACCATGTGCGTGGGGGCTGAAGCCAAAGACTGCAACTTTCAGGTTATTCATACATATACGGCCGCACAGGAGATAGTTCAATACTTGAACACACAAGTATAAAAATTTATTGCATTATAAACATGATCTCAGAAATCATACATGTCATTCAAACATAACATCTTTCGAGCACTGTGACTCTATTATACGAGTGCCCTGCAGGACTTCCTCAAAATAGTGCTCGGTGGGGAATCGGCTTTTGTCCGAACCCCGGGATGCAACAGCGGTGGCATCCATCTCCGCCCAGTATGTCTTACCACGGGCGAGAGCCATCCGTGCACCTTCTATGCATGCCGACCGCTTCATCGCCCCAATACGCGGCACCGCCCCAAGGAATTGCTGCAACAAGCCAAAATAACTCTTCGGCTTGGGCCTTTTCGGCCACAGATGAGCGACCACATCCGTCATGGCAAGTCCGGACAATCTATTCAGCTCAGCCCACTCAACCAGCCGATCACTCAACGGAAGTGGACGCTCCGGACTATGGAATTGAGACCAGAAAAGCTCTTCCATTTCGTGATCCTCCTGGCTTCGAAAGTGCACGACTGCGTCCGCCGCACTCGCCGCCATGTCCAGATAAGGATCCTCCGCACCGTACAATCGGCCCAGCTGAGCATACTTCGGATCCGTGAACTTCCTACGCAGCATAAAGGGCTTTCCAGCCACAATGTCTCGGACCTGACGCAGTTCCTCCTTCATAGCCCGCATCGCACTACGGGCATCCTTGGCTTCTGCGTCGGCCTTCTTCAGGTCCTCTTGCTCCGCTCGGTGTTCTCCTTCAAGAACCTCTAGGAGGTCGGTAGCAACTTTTAATTTCGTGGCCATTCCGGCCATCTCCTCCCTGCTTCGGCAGTGAGCAGCCTTCTCGGCTTCTAGCTCTTCCGCTGCCTTCGAGGCAGCCGCCTCGCTTTTTCTGGCTTGCTCCTTGGCTCGAGCAAGTTCTGCTCGGAGGCCTTCCACAGCAGCAGCACTATCTGCATCAGGCATACAAATTGTAAGGAATGGACGTCCGCTCCCTTACTAGGAGACCACAGAGCAACCACATACCTTGTGACTCATCGAGTCGTTTATTGACCAGCGAGATGTCCGCATCCGCAACGTCGAGTTGCCTCTTCAGCTCGGAAAATCCATCAGTCCAGCTGGCCACCGAACGTTCCGCCACCTGCATAGGAAACGCAACAATCTATAACTGAGATTATGATCCTCAGCACGCTGTCGCTTTCGGTAGCATACCAAGTCTCAGGGCTTACTATCTATACAGGGCGCACTTCATGTGCAAAACTGTCAAAAGGTATGTCATTTTTTGCGTACCTCAAATCCCGTCAGCAAACTTCCGACGGCCTCACACAACCCGCTTTCGGCGGACTAGATCCTCTCAATCACCATACCCATTAATGTGCGGTGATCTTCTGAGATGGACGCCCTCTTAAGCAAATCCTGCAGCTCCACCGGCCGTACTCCAATGGGTGCCGAACTCTCTGGCCCCACCGGACTCGGGGAGACCCTCCGCGACAACACCTCAGGGTCGTCCGCCCCGCACGATGGGGCGACAGATGGAGGCGTTTTGCTCTCCATCATCTCCGGATGAAGGTCTCCGGAAGATGAGCTGTGCTGAGATGGGCTGAGATCCGAACTACAAGGTGAAAACTTTGGTTACCCTTAGAAATTAAACAGGGATGTCCACTATTACAAAATCCCCCCTTTTTACTTACGGCTCGCTAGAGGGCTGATTCCTCCGAGGAGACAGTTCGGCCGGGGCTCTTCCCGGCACGGGACCTTCCGGTACAGATTTCTTTCCCCGCTTTGAGGCCTTGGCCTCCGGGTCTTCGGAAGCGGTCCTCTTCTCTCCCTGGAAGGAGGGACTCTCGATTCCTCCCTTACTGAAAGCCTCCGTGGCTGAGGTGGTAGATCCCTTGCGTCCTCCTTCGCCCTCCTCCGAAGGTGCAACCTCTAACATCTTGATTAACACGGGATCCTGCATGGTCTCCGGGAGGGGGACCGGACACCGTATCAGTTTTGCTTGCGCTATCCACTCCTGTCCAAGGGATAGCTGGTTAAAAGGCAAACCCACAGTAAATAAATGGACAATGTGTCCGGACACAGGGTTACTTACTTGAGTATCCGGGCGATTGCAGCTTAGGCCAGCATCCTTGATCAATTCCGGACGCATCTCTTGCGATCCGAAGAACAGTTTGTACATCTCCGTGGGTGTCAAACCCATGAAGTGTTGAAGAGCTCGTGGCCCCTCCGAATTAAATTCCCACAAGCGGAGGGGGCGATGTTTGCAGGGTAGTAGGCGCCGGATCAACATAACCTGTACCACTATGGCCAGATTGATCTCCCTTTCTTGGAGGCCTCGAATCCGGTCCTGCAACAGGGGAACGTCCTTGGACGGCCCCCAGTCGCGCCCCTTGTTGACCCATGACGTCAGCAGCTGTGGAGGGCCCGAGCGGAAGACAGGCGGCAACCTCTGCCTGCTGCCCCTGGGAGCGGTGATATAGAACCACTCCTGTTGCCACAAGCCGAGCTCCTCCTGAAAAGAGCCCTCGGGCCATGGAGCATCAGCCCTCTTACTTATAACCGCCCCGCCGCACTCTGCCTGACGCCCCTCAATCATCTTCGGCTCCACGTTGAAGGTTTTGGGCCACAAGCCGAAGTGAGGGGTAGTGCGGACGAAGGCTTCGCAGACGACAATGAATGATGAGATGTGGAGGATAGACTCCGGAGCCAAGTCATGAAATTCCAGCCCATAGTAAAACATGAGCCCCCTCACAAAGGTATCCGTCGGGATGCCTAAACCCCGACGGAGGTGAGACACGAACACGACTCTCTCGCCAAGCTCGGGAGTAGGAATAACTTGCCCTCGGGCAGGCAGCCTATGCGAAATCTCGTAGGTTAAGTACCTGGCGTCTCTTAGCTTTAGCACGTCCTCTTCCGTGACAGAGGAGGGCATCCACCGGCCTCGTAGGTCGGGGCCGGACATTGTTGAAGATCGAAGGTACCCGAATATGGAGCTCTGGGTGTTGGAACTCGGGGCGAGGGGCGGATTCGATAGAGGATTGAAGGAAAAGAATGGGCCTTGGTCTCATTATAAAGAGGGAGAATACCAAGAGCCGTCCCCGTGACCGATTGGAACCCGCCTTCGATGGAGGGGGCGTGGCAACGGGCGCGGTTGGGTTACCCACGTCCGTATTGATGGGAATCCCGGAATAAGGAGAACACGATCTCTGCTTCGACAAGACGTGCCAAGGAAACCGCTTTGCTAAACGCGTGGAGGTAGAACAATAAAAACAATTTGAGTATAGGCTTGGTAGTGGTATGACATCACGCCACAAAATACGTCAGCAGATTGAACTTGTGCAATATTATTCTCTCTACGGTGGTACGTGGAATTTATTTTTGCAGAGCCGGACACTATCCTGATGTTCACAATCGTCTATAAATTATTCGGAGGAAGAAACCGCCTTGCAATGCCGAAGACAACATGCGCGCCGGACTCGTCGTCATTGAAGCCTGGTTCAGGGGCTACTGAGGGAGTCCCGGACTAGGGGGTGTCCGGATAGCCGAACTATCATGGTCGGCCGGACTCCAAGACTATGAAGATACAAGATTGAAGACTTTGTCCCATGTCCGGATGGGACTTTCCTTGGCGTGGAAGGCAAGCTTGGCGATACAGATATGTAGATCTCTTACCATTGTAACCGACTTTGTGTAACCCTAGCCCTCTCCGGTGTCTATATAAACCGGATGGCTTTAGTCCATAGGACGAACAACGATCATACCATAGGCTAGCTTCTAGGGTTTAGCCTCCTCGATCTCGTGGTAGATCCACTCTTGTAACACATATCATCAATATTAATCAAGCAGGACGTAGGGTTTTACCTCCATCAAGAGGGCCCAAACCTGGGTAAAACATCGTGTCCCTTGTCTCCTGTTACCATCCGCCTAGATGCATAGTACGGGACCCCCTACCCGAGATCCGCCGGTTTTGACACCGACACCCGATCTTTCACAATTGGAGAGGATCCTACGAAGAACACGAAGAAAACAAGGGGAAAACAAGGTGAAACACAAGAGAAATCACTCAACCAACAAGAGATGGTCACACATATGCTAGATCCTCGAAACACAAAGAGATACACAATCTGAATCCAACAAGGGATGATACATAGGGTAACCAGTTCTTCTTCATGAGGAGGTCTTGAGTTCTTCCCGTTAGTGGTCTTGAATCCAAATGAATCTTCTCCGAAGAGGTGTTGGTCCCTCGCGGTGGAGTAGATCCGGATGGATGAGCGAAGGTCTATCTCACATATGAGCTAACACAACTCTAACCTTAGAAAGAGGGCGGAGGAGGTGTATATATAGTCTAGGTGGCGAAGAGATAGATGGGCCCAGACATACGGCCCCAACGCCCGGACATACGGCCCCACCGCTATCCAGAATGCATCTAGAGTATTAAGTTCATAAGAACAGAGTAACGCATTAAGAAAGATGACATGATGTAGAGGGATAAACTCAAGCAATATGATATAAACCCCATCTTTTTATCCTCGATGGCAACAATACAATACGTGCCTTGCAACCTCTGTCACTGGGTAAGGACACCGCAAGATTGAACCCAAAGCTAAGCACTTCTCCCATGGCAAGAAAGATCAATATAGTAGGCCAAACCAAACTGATAATTCGAAGAGACTTGCAAATATAACTCAATCATACATAAAAGAATTCAGAGAAGATTCAAATATATCTCATAGATAAACTTGATAATAGACCCACAATTCATCGGATCTCGACAAACACACCGCAAAAAGAGTTACATCAAATAGATCTCCACAAGAGAGGGGGAGAACATTGTATTGAGATCCAAAAAGAGAGAAGAAGCCATCTATCTAATAACTATGGACCCGAGGGTCTGTGGTAAACTACTCACAACTCATTGGAGGGGCTATGGTGTTGATGTAGAAGCCCTCCATGGTCGATTCGCCCTCCGGCGGAGCGCCGACGAAGGCTCCAAGATGGGATCTCACGGATACAGAAGGTTACGGCGGTGGAAATTGTTCTTCGTTGGCTCCCTGGATGTTTTTGGGGTACGTAGGTATATATAGGAGGAAGAAGTACGTCGGTGGCCGCTCATGGGGCCCAGGAGATAGGGGGGCGCGCCCTCCTATCTCCTGGCCGCCTCGTTTGCTTCTTGACTTGCACTCCAAGTTCTCCAGATCACGTTCGTTCCAAAAATCACGCTCCCGAAGGTTTCATTCTATTTGGACTCCGTTTGATATTCCTTTTCTTCGAAATACTGAAATAGGCAAAAAATAGCAATATGGGCTGGGCCTCCGGTTAGTAGGTTAGTCCCAAAAATGATATAAATATGTAAAATAAAGCCCATAAACATCCAAAAGGGGTAATATAATAGCATGGAACAATCAAAAATTATAGATACATTGGAGACGTATCAATGTGCATCCTCGGGAGGGTTCTCTTGGTACCTAATCATGCACAACATTCCGGACATAGGTAGTAGCCATGTCTCGAGAGGATCGTATGAGATATCACTAAGGAAAGAAAGTCATCTCGGTCTCAAGAGCTGTAGCTCGTGCTCGTGTCATAGGTCCTCTTGGCACTTGGTGAGATGATGGTAGGTCCATGGGGATGACCGTAGGATTCTCCACACCATCTCCCCTCCCTTGGGAAAGATCCGACCTTGGATTTAAATCCTCACCACCATGGTACGGGGAGAGATTGTTGACGTTGAAGATGTCGCTCACGGAGTACTTGTCGCATGGAATGTCGATCTTGTAGGTGTTGTTGTTGTAGCGTGCAAGCACCTAGAAGGGTCCATCGGCTCGTGGTAGAAGTTTGGACTTGCATTCATTGGGGAAGCACTCCTTGCGAAGGTGTAGCCACACCAGATCTCCAATGTTGAATATCATGGGTTGCTTGTTGATGTTGAGCTTGCTCGCGAGTCGTGGTACTTGGCGCTCGATGGTGTGCCTTGTATCTTCATGCATCTTCTTGAGGTAGTTCACTCGTTCACTCGCGTCCATGTTTGTGCGCTCTTGTAGTGGTAGAGGAAGAATGTCCAATGGGGACAACAGGTTGAAACCGTAGACGACCTTGAAGGGGGACTTGCCGGTAGTCGAATGTCTTTCGCGGTTTTAGGCATACTCGGTGATTGGTAGACACTCCTCCCACTCCTTGATGTTCCTCTTGATAAACACGCGCGGTAGAGTGGAGAGTGTTCGGTTCATCACCTCCATTTGGCCATCGGTATGGGCATGGTATGCCGAAGAGAACAAGAGCTTGATTCCGAGCTTGGCGCATAGAGTCTTCCAAAAGTAACTCAAGAACTTGGCGTAGCGGTCCAAGACGATCGTCTTGGTAACTCCATGTAGGCGCAAGATTTACCAACAAAATATATTTTCAATATGTGAAGCATCGTCCATCTTGTTGCATGGGATAAAATGAGCCATTTTAGAGAATCGATCCACAACAACAAACACAGAATCCTTTCCATTTTGAGTTCTAGGCAAACCAAGTACAAAATCCATGCTAATGTCTTCCCAAGGTTGATAAGGAATAGGAAGAGGCATGTAAAGACCATGGGATTGAGCTTTTGGCTTAGGTTTGCGACATATAGAGCATCGGTTGGTGAAGCGTGAGACATCGCGGAACATCTTGGGCCAAAAGTAGTTCTTGGAGAGCATGGAGAATGTCTTGGTGCGTCCAAAGTGTCCCATGAGTTCGCCTCCATGAGCCTCTTGTAAAAGGAGCAAACAAAGAGAAGACTCGGGAATGCAAAGTTTGTTATCTCTCATAAGATAAGCATCCTTGATGTAATATCGTTCCCAAGATGTATGCGTCAAACATTTGCCATAAGGAATAGCAAAAGTAGGATCATGCGCATACATGTCTTTTATGTGCTCAAAGCCAATGACAATTCAAACTTAGTGACAAGCGTGCATATGCGGGAAAGAGCACCCGCCACTACATTTTCCCTACCCTTGATGTACTTGATGACATAAGGAAAAGACTCAATGAATTCACTCCATTTAGCATGATGCTTGTTCAACTTAGTTTGTCCTTTTAAGTACTTAAGCGTTTCATGATCGGTATGAATGATAAATTCATGAGGGCAAAGATAATGTTCCCATTCATGCAACACTCGCACTAAAGAATAATAGATGGGGTAATTGAGTTGCGCTCCGGAAAGTTTTTCACTAAAGTATGCTACGGGGTGCTTCTCTTGCGTTAACACACCTCCTATGCCATGACCACTAGCATCACAATGAATCTCAAAAGGTTTTTCAAAGTTGCGTAATGCAAGCATGGGGGCATGAGTAAGAAAATTCTTAAGCTCGTTAAATGCGGTATCTTGGGATGGTCCGCAAACAAATGGCGCATTTTTCTTACTCAAGGAATGTAAAGGTAAAGCTATGGTGCTAAAATCCTTCACAAATCTGCGATAGAAACTGGCTAAACCAAGAAAACTATGCACTTGTTGCAAGTTTCTTGGTTGGGGCCAAGTTTTAATAGCATTGATCTTAGATTCATTACACAAACACCCTTAGAAGACACAACAAAACCCAAGAAAACAAGCTTATCAACACCAAAAAGGCATTTGTCCATATTAGCATAAAGGTGCTCTTTCCTAAGGGTTTGCAACACGGTTCTAAGATGGGTGACATGATCTTTGAGGGATTTGCTAAAGACAAGAATATCATCAAAATAGACCACAACAAATACACCAATATAGGGACGAAGAACAAAGTGCATAACTCGCATGAAAGTACCGGGTGCTTCGGATAAACCCATTGGCATAACAAGCCATTCATATAATCCAAATTTGGTTTTAAATACGGTTTTCCATTCATCACCTTCTTGGATGCGTATTTGATAGTAGCCACTCTTAAGATGAATCTTAGAGAAAAGGGCGGTTCCGCTAAGCTCATCAAGCATATCATCTAAGCGTGGAATAGGGTAACGATATCTAACGGTGATAGCATTGATGGGGCGGCAATAGGAAACCATGCGATAAGTACCGTATTTCTTTGGAACAAGTATGACCGAAATGACACAAGGGCTCAAGCTTTCACGTACTTGACCGTTGTCGATGCGTTGTTGTACTTGCCATTGGATCTCCTTAGTTTCCTTGGGGTTGACGCGGTAGGGAGCTTTGTTAGGTAGAGGTGCTCCGCGGATGAGGTCGATTTGGTGCTCAATGCCTCGTAGTGGAGGTAGACCCAGAGGTAGCTCATCGGGGAAAACATCTTGGAATTCCTGCAAAAGAGAAGACAACACTAAAGGTAGATAGTGAGAGGTGTTAGTTTTTGGTGCCTCGTCCTTGCACAGAAGGAAATAGTGCATAACACTTGATGGGTTCTCACACACTTCTCTCATCTCACTTTTGGTGGCAAATAGGACTAAGTTTTTCTTGTCGCTCATCATGGAGGCACTCGGTTTTCGCTTGTGGCGCTCCGCTACCTCTTGAGCATGCGTTGGTTTTCCCTTGAAGAGGAAAGGGTGATGCAGCAAAGTAGCTTAAGTATTTCCCTCAGTTTTTGAGAACCAAGATATCGGAGGTTACACTCAAGTCGCCTTGTACCTGCACAAACAAATAATAACCTTGCAACCAACACGATAAAGGGGTTGTCAATCCGTTCACGGCCACTTGCAAAAGTGAGATCTGATAGAGATAATAAGATAAATATTTTTGGTATTTTTGTTGTATAGACTGGAAAGTAAAGATTGCAAAATAGTAAATGAGATGCAATGTAAATAAAAGAGATATAATACGATGGAAAAGAGACCCGGAGACCATAGGTTTCACTAGTGGCTACTCTCAAGATAGCATATCTTACGATGGGTGAACACATTACTGTCGAGCAATTGATAGAAAAGCGCATAGTTATGAGAATATCTAGGCATGATCATGTATATAGGCATCACATCCATGATAAGTAGATCGAAATGATTCTGCATCTACTACTATTACTCCACACATCGACGGCTATCCAGCATGCATCTAGAGTATTAAGTTTATAAGAACAGAGTAACACATTAAGCAAGATGACATGATGTAGAGGGATAAACTCAAGCAATATGATATAAACCCCATCTTTTTATCCTTGATGGAAACAATACAATATGTGCCTTGCTGCCCCTGCTGTCACTGGGAAAGGACACTGCGAGATTGAACCCAAAGCTAAGAACTTCTCCCATTGCAAGAAAGATCAATCTAGTAGGCCAAACCAAACTGATAATTCGAAGAGACTTGCAAAGATATCAAATCATACATATAAGAATTCAGAGAAGAATCAAATATTGTTCATAGATAATCTTGATCATAAACCTACAATTCATCGGATCTGGACAAAAACACCGCAAAAAGTATTACATCTAATAGATCTCCAAGAAGATCGAGGAGAACTTCATATTGAGAATAAAAGAGAGAGAAGAAGCCATCTAGCTAATAACTATGGACCCGATGGTCTGTGGTAAACTACTCACACATCATCGGAGAGGCTATGGTGTTGATGTAGAGCCCTCCGTGATCGATTCCCCCTCCGGTGGAGCGCCGGAAAAGGCCCCAAGATGGGATCTCACGGGTACAGAAGGTTGCGTTGGTGGAAATAGGGTTTCGTGGTGCTCCTGGATGTTTTCGGGGTATATGAGTATATATAGGCAAAAGAAGTAGGTCGGTGGAGCCGCAAGGGGCCCACGAGGGTGGGGGCGCGCCCTCCTACCCCGTGGCCGCCTCTTTGCTTCCTGGACGTCCACTACAAGTCTCCTGGATTGTGTTTGTTCCAAAAACGATTCTCCAAAAGGTTTCATTCCGTTTGGACTCCCTTTGATATTCCTTTTCTACGAAACACTGAAAATAGAAAAAAAACAATTTGCACTGGGCCTCCAGTTAATAGGTTAGTCCCAAAAATAATATAAAAGTGCATCATAAAGCCCATTAAACATCCAAAACAGATAATATAATAGCATTGAACAATAAACAATTATAGATACGTTGCAGACGTATCAAGCATCCCCAAGCTTAATTCCAGCTCGTCTCGAGTAGGTACATGATAAAAACATAATTTTTGATGTGGAATGCTACATAACATAATTTTTAATGTAATTCTCTTTATTGTGGCATGAATGTTCAGATCCAAAAGATTCAAGATAAAAGTTTAATATTGACATAAAAATAGTAATACTTCAAGAATGCTAACCAAGCAGTTTATGTCTCATCAAAATAACATAGCCAAAGAATGCTTATCCCTACAAAATCATATAGTTTGGCCATGCTTCATTTTCGTCACTCAAAATGCTCCCATCATGCACAACCCCGGTTTCAGCCAAGCAATTGGTTCATACTTTTTAACGCGCTTCAGCCTTTTCAACCCTCACGCAATACATGAGCGTAAACCATGGACATAGCACTATGGGTGGAGTAGAGTATGATGATAGGGATTATATGAGAAAACAAAAAAGGAGAAAGTCTCACATTGACTCTGCTAATCAACGGGCTATGGAGATGCCCATCAATTGATGTCAATACGAGGAGTAGGGATTGCCATGCAATGGATGCACTAGAGCTATAAATGTATGAAAGCTCATCAAAAAGAAACTAGGTGGGTGTGCATCCAACTTGCCTGCTCACGAAGACCTAGGGCATTTTGAGGAAGCCCATCATTGGAATATACAAGCCAAGTTCTATAATGAAAAATTCCCACTTAGTATATGAAAGCTATTTTGAAGCATAAGTGTGGAAAAAGGATAGTAACATTGTCCCTTCTCTCTTTTTCTCTCTTTTTTTTATTTGGGCTTCTTTGGCCTCTCTTTTTTTCTCTTTTATTTTATTTCGTCCGGAGTCTCATCCCAACTTGTGGGGGAATCATAGTCTCCATCATCCTTTCCTCACATGGGACAATGCTCTAATAATGGAAATCATCACACTTCTATTTATTTACAACTCAAGAATTACAACTCAATAATTAGGACAAAATGTGACTCTATGTGAATGCCTTGGACGGTGTACCGGGATATGCAATGAATCAAGAGCGACATGTATGAAAGAAATATAAAGGTGGCTTTCCCACAAATACGATGTCAACTACATGATCATGCAAAGCAATATGACAATGATGGAGCGTGTCATAATAAACGGAACGATGGAAAGTTGCATGGCAATATATCTCGGAATGGCTATGGAATGCCATAATAGGTAGGTATGGTGGCTGTTTTGAGGAAGATATGAGGAGGTTTATGTGTGATAGAGCGTATCGTATCACGGTGTTTGGATGCACTGGCGAAGTTTGCACCAACTCTCAAGGTGAGAAAGGGCAATGCACGGTACCATAGAGGCTAGCAAATTGCGGAAGGGTAAGAGTGCGTATAATCCATGTACTCACATTAGTCATAAAGAACTCATATACTTATTGCAAAAGTTTATTAGCCCTTGAAGCAAAGTACTACTACGCATGCTCCTAGGGGAAGGGTTGGTAGGAGTTAACCATCGCGCGATCCCGGCCTCCACTCATAAGGAAGGCAATCAAAGAACACCCCATGCTTCAAATTTGTCACACAACGTTCACCATACGTGCATGCTACGAGACTTGCCAACTTTAACACAAGTATTTCTCAATTTCATAATTACCCAACTAGCATGACTCTAACATTACCACCTTTATATCTCAAAACAATTATCAAGTATCAAATTTATCATACTGTTTAATGCACTCCATATGAAAGTTTTTATTTTACCCAACTTGGATGCCCATCATATTAGGACTAATTTTATAACCAAAGGAAATTACCATGCTATTCTAAAAGACTCTCAAAATATATAAGTGAAGCATGAGAGATCAATAATTTCTACAAAATAAAACCACCACCATGCTCTAAAAAGGTATAAGTGAAGCTCTAGAGAAAATTTGTCTAGCTCAAAAGATATAAGTGAAGCACATGGAGTATTCTAATAAATTCCGATTAATGTGTGTCTCTCCCAAAAGGTGTGGACAGCAAGGATGATTGTCATAAACTAAAAAGCAAATATCAAATCATACAAGACGCTCCAAGCAAAAAACATATCAAGTGTTGAATAAAAATATAGCCTGAAGTAAAGTTACCGACAGACGAATATGAAAGAGGGGATGCCTTCCGGGGCATCTGAAAGTGCAAATATCCCTTGGTGGTTTTGGTAATGACTAACAACATATAGCTCGTTGAACTAAGGCCATTTCAAGATAAATATTTCAGGAAAGTTGAATGATTGTCATGGCATGATTAGGAATGTGGACCCCTCAAAATGCTAAGGACAAAAGATTGGCTCAAGCTCTAAAGTTCAAGACTCTACTTTTTCTATTTTAGTGATCCAAGATCACATTGAGTCTATAGGAAAGCCAATACTATTAAAAGGGGATGAGGTGTTGCTTAATGGCTTGCTTGCTCAAAATGCTTAGTGATATGCTCCAAAGCCCTCAACCACTTTCTCATCTCCACATATGTCCCAAACCAAAAGTCAAACTTGGCCCCACTGATTTGATCCATCCGGCGCCACCGAGTTCATTTGACATAGCCACTGCCAGAAACCCTAGTCACTTCGAGCTCACCGATAGGGATCTTGGTCTCACCGAGATGGGATTGCAAACTCTCTGTTTCCCTTGTAACGTTTCGATCAAACCGAGATGAGCGATTTGGTCCCACCGAGTCTGCAATGCAAACTCCCTATTTCCTTTTCGTAACGCTTCTGTCCCACTGAGATGAGCGAATCGGTCCCACCGAGTTTGCCTAACCAACTCTCTGGTTTTCTTATTGCCAAAGTCAGTCCAACCGAGTTTGTGTAATCGGTCAAACCGAGATTATGTTATGCCCTAACCCTAATGATATCGGTCCCATCGAGTTGATGTGTCGTTCCCACCGAAATGCCTAACAGTCACATTATGATCTAAATCGGTTCGACCGGGTTTTTTGATTCGGTCCCGTCGAGTTTGGTGAATTGTGTGTAACAGTTAGATTTTGTGTGGAGGCTATATATACCCCTCCACCCACTCCTCATTCATGAGGGAAGTCATCAGAACGTGCCTACACTTCCAGCATTCATTTTCTGAGAGAGAACCACCTACTCATGTGTTGAGGCCAAGATATTCCAATTCAACCATATGAATCGTGATCTCTAGCCTTCCCCAAGTTGCTTTCCACTAAAATCATCTTTCCACCAAATCAAGTCCTATGAGAGAGAGTTGAGTGTTGGGGAGACTATCATTTCAAGCACAAGAGCAAGGAGTTCATCATCAACACACCATCTATTACCTTTTGGAGAGTGGTATCTCCTAGATTGGTTAGGTGTCACTTGGGAGCCTCTGACAAGATTGTTGAGTTGAACCAAGGAGTTTGTAAGGGCAAGTAGATCGCCTACTTCGTGAAGATCTACCCTAGTGAGGCAAGTCCTTCGTGGGCGATGGCCATGGTGGGATATACAAGGTTGCTTCTTCGTGGACCCTTCGTGGGTGGAGCCCTCCATGGACTCGCACAACCATTACCCATCGTGTGTTGAAGTCTCCATCAACGTGGATGTACGATAGCACCACCTATCGGAACCACGCCAAAAACATCTGTGTCTCCAATTGTGTTTGCATACTCCAATCCCATCCCTTTACTTTCTTGCAAGTTGCATGCTTTACTTTCCTCTGCTCATATACTCTTTTCATACTTGCTTCAATCATATCTTGATTGCTTGACTTGTGCTAATTTGCTAAAATCTGCCAAGAACTAAAATTTGGAAAAGGTTAAGTTTTTATTTGGTCAAGTAGTCTAATCACCCCCCCTCTAGACATACTTTCGATCATACAGCATCCCCAAGCTTAGGCTTTTGGTTGTGCTTGAATTTTACCTTGGGGTGCCTTGGGCATTCCCAAGCTTAGGCTCTTGCCACTCTGTATTCCAAAATCCATCAAATCTTTACCCAAAACTTGAAAACTTCACAACACAAAACTGAACAGAAAATATCATGAGCTCTATTAGTGCAAGAAAGCAAACCACCACTTTAAGGCACTATAATGAACTCATTATTTATTTATATTGGTGTTAAACCTACTATGTCCCAACTTCTCTATGGTTCATACCCCCCCCCCGATACTAGCCATAGATTCATCAAAATAAGCAAGCAATACACGAAAAAACAGAATCTGTCAAAAATAGAACAATCTGTAGCAATCTGTAACTCTCTAATACTTATGGAACACCAAAACTTCTACCAAATTAGGAAGTCCTAGGTAATTTCTTTATTAATCTTCTACAAAAAGAATCAACTAAAAATCACGTTTCTGTGATTTATGAAAATTAATCTCATGCGTGCAAAAGTTTCTGTTTTTCAGCAAGATCAAATTAACTATCACCGTAGGTTATCCTAAAGGTATTACTTGGTACAAACTCTAATCAAAACACAAAACCACATCTAACAAGAGGCTATATGAATTATTTATTACTAAACAGTAACAAAAAGTAAGGAACAGAAATAAAATTGGGTTTCCCTCCCAACAAGCTCTATCGTTTAACGCCCCTAGCTAGGCATAAAAACAAGAATAGATCTAGGTATTACCATCTTTGGTTGGCAATTCTTCAATTGAACACTTATAACCCTTGGGAGTTTCCTTCTTTTTATTGATGATCAAACTCCTAGGCAAGAAATCAATAAATTCATTTGTAGCAAAAGGTTCCTTATTGATAGCGAAAAAGTTGGGGTGAACACTTATTGATTTAAGATCCGCAGTTTCTTTACTAGAAGATCCACCTTTCTTTTTAGGAACATACATAAATTTAGCAACTTTGGTAGTAGGAGGGTTTGAGGTATTTCTCACTGCAGAAAAAGCAGAACCTAAGTTGGTAATAATATCCTCAAGTTTATCAATTCTAGTGGAATCTTGATCTAATTTTCTGTCAACTATGGGTTCCTTTTCTTTAAAACTTTTCAGAGTAACTCTTACCTTAGATCCATATTGGGTAATTTGGTTGTGGATCTTTTTATCTTAATTCTCAATCAACTCCACAGTGGCAACTTTATTTTCAATAATTTCAAGCCTTTGCATCACGTGTTCCAAAGTTAAAATAGTTCCATGGCAAGGCCTGTTGCCGGGCGTGACCCTGCCAGCCATTTGGTGCTTGTTACTTTGAGTGTCTGTTTTGATATTCTTTGTACCTGTCTTGCTTCCTGCCGTCCTCCTCTACTTTGCCAAGCCCTGCTGTAGGGGTGGCTGCGATCGTACATGCACAAGTAAGGGGTACAGGAGACTGCCAGGGATGCCGAGGTCGAGGCCACCAATATTGATGTTGAAGAGGCCGCCATGGGATCCGTTGAGGAGGCCGCCATGAGGCTTGTCGGGGAGGGGGTGGTCAATGACCAACCTTCCTCCTCCTCAGCCCCTGCCCTGAGCAGGTACTTGAACGTTGGTGAAGACCTCTTCGTCAACATCCCAGGAGCGGGAGGCACTAGAAAGCCAATCGCAGGGGAGGTCTTTGATGAGGAGATCCTCACCGGTGTCAGGCTCCAGGTCGTTGACGAACCGAGCATCAACAGTGGTGGATCCAAGGAGGACCAACTCCTTCAGGCTATAGGTGATAACTTCCACAAGCTCCGAGCTCTCCATCAGGCTCGCAAGGAGAAGGTGGACTCCAGAATGGTGGCCGTGGACAAGGTCGAGGCGGACTTCCAGGAGCGCGTCGCCCAGATGAATGTCTTGTTTGACGAGGCTCAAGAGGATCTGAGGGCCTCCCAAATCCAACTGAGCGAGCGCCAGCGGGATCTCCTATCGAAGCAGGCCAATTTCGACAAGGCGCAGGAGGTGGCGAAGGCCAAGGCTGCGGAGGACGAGTCTGACCAGATGCAGCGCTGCATCTCGCTCAATGCCCAGGAGGAAGACTTGGTCGCTCGCGAAGCGGCACTTGCCGCCATGCTTCGCACCAAGGACGAGGAGATCGAGAGGCTCGTCGCGCAGCGGACCCAAGACCTGATGCAGAAGCACCCGGATGCGCTTGATGCTCTGGCTCTTGACCACGCCGGCAAGCTGAAGGAGGTCATCGACCGCGCTGCGGCAACAAAGGCCACCAGGATTGAACTAGCCGGCAAGGTAGAAAAGCTGGAGGCGGACTTGGCCAGGCTCACCCAAGAGATCTCCATGCTCAAGGACGACAAAGAGAAGGCTCTCTATGACCTGGCGGAGATGCATACCACCATATCTGACAAAACCAATCTGCTCTCCAAGGCCAACGAGTCCATTGATGATCTGAAGTTGAAGCTGGACAGCCAGGAGAAGATGCTCTTGGAGTCCAAGGGCCGTGAGCAGATCCTGGCCAAGGATCTCACAAACGTGCAACAGCTGCAGTGGACTACCGCCTCTTCCCACAACAAGCTTGTGGAGAGCACGAAGCTTTGGACCAGCCAATTTATGGACGTCGCGGAGAATCTCACTGCGCAGCTGACTGCCATGGGCATGCCAAACTTCAGGTTCTCCCGCGAGACGGAAGTGGCCGAGAGCGCCAGGCTGTCCGAGTTCTTCGAGCGTGTCCTTGATGCCCTGGAGCTGCTCCAATCCACCAGGGCAGCTTTCCTGGCCGAGGAGTCCCGGCAACTTTGCCAGGACGCCTTGATCAAGGTGCTCACAAAGGTGGCGCACTGGAACCCCAATGCCAACTTTGTTCAGGCGCTCGATAGCTTGCCGGAGGACATCGACCGTCAGGCACTCGAGGAGCGCATCGAGCCCATCATCAGCTGTGTCAGTGGAGTCGTGAGGCTGGAGGGCCAGCGCCGGGATTAACTACTTCGTTCCTTGTAGTTGCTGCGAATTCGTACCCAAGACAGATTATCTTAGGTTAGAATCGCGGCTACCTTTGATGTAATATAACTTTCGCTGTACTTTGAACTGGTTGCATGTTATCTTCCCGTTCTAGTTCGTCCCTGTATTTTCGGCACCCTACGCTTAGATGGATAGGCCTGCCGGCACGTGCATCCCTTACCGTAGGAGCTAGAAGGACGGATCCTTAGCAGCCTGCAGAGGGCGTCGACGCCAGCAGGCTATCCTGCCGCTCTTGGCGCAGTCACCTGAAGTATCAAGCAGACTCGAGGCAAAACAGGGGCGCTGTTGATCACAGCAAGGTACCCCACCGTTCTTAGAAGAGCGCAGCACTCGAACTATTGAGCGGACTCAAAACAGAATAGGGGCGTTGCCAATCGCGACAGGGTTCCTTTTGCGTGCAGGTTTTCCATACAAGGACTGGAACCATCGAGGCAGGATAACATTATAAAAAGGAAGAATTACTCAAAGTTTAGTTGACCTAGCTTTTTGTTGCTACGCAAGTTGTCATTGCGGCCTTCTTCTTCTTCGGAGCCATGGCGACGAAGGAACTACTGCACTAGCTAACAGACCAGATTCTCACCACTAATTCCCCCCCTACCTGGCGCGCCAAAGATGTCGGGGAAACCGATCTTCTATGGGGTCACAAAGATCCCTTCTACATTTGGCGGCAGGTTAGTTGCACGAAGAGCAGGTCGAGCCTCTAGCACACAGGGGATTTCTATCCAGGTTCGGGCCGCAGAGATGCGAAATACCCTAGTCCTGCTTTGTCTGGTTATATGTGTGTTCTTGAGCTTTTGAACTAGCTATGATGCGTGCTTTGTACAAAAGTCCAAATACTCTCTCTGTGCGCCTTGGCCTCCTTTTATATGCAAAGGGGTTGCCACAGTGGCACACAGGAGGTGGCAAGCTATAGTTGTATTAGCTTATCGCTTGATCAACGTAGGACAAGCGCATTTAGTGTGTTGCCTATGTGTCCTCTTGCTTTATTGGGGATGACAATAGAGGCCATCCCATCCTTCGCCGCTCCTCATCGCCTTGCCACACATCTGGGCCGACGAGGCATGCAGCGCCATGCTGGCCAACGAGCTGCTATGTTGGCGAGATGGTGAGCTTCCACAAAGATCTGCATGCCGCCACACATGCGCCTACCTAGCTGGCACACCTATCATCACATTGGAGTGGTGGTGAGGTGGGGAAACCTTGCTGGGCGCGGGTCTGGTTGCGGCCTAGCGATCGTCCCCGGCAAGGTATGCCGGGGGCCTTGGAGTCGTCCCCGGCATGGGTCTTGCCAGGGGTCTTCATTTTCTGATCCCACGTGGATTCGTGGGCTGCCAATCTTCATGAGGGGCTGCATGCTATTAGGCATGTGCTCTCCAGATCTTTGTGTTAACATTGTTGATGGTGTCAGAGCTCTCAACCCCAAGGGTGGTGGCCCTACTGGTCTCTTCGCAAGCTTCCCCGGCAAGGAGCCTGCTAGGGGCCCGCAGGTTGCCCCGGCAAGGCCTATTGCCGGGCGTGACCCTGCTAGCTTTCTGCTGCTTGTTACTTTGGGTGTCTGTTTTGATATTCTTTGTACCTGTCTTGCTTCCTGCCATCCTCCTCTGCTTTGCCAAGCCCTGCTGTAGGCGTGGCTGTGACCGTCTGTGCACAAGTAAGGGGTATAGAAGCGCCCCCACTTTTGTACTCTTGCTTGGTAGTTTCGCTCTTGAATTTCTTCGCGAAGTGCTTCCTCTTGATTACGCCTATCTCGGTTGCGGTTGGCAATGGCTTGACTTGATTCTCGGAGGGCATGTTGCGCTTGAGCTTCGCATAGTTGTTGTTCTTTATGTTGAGCCTCGGTGTCCTGTTCGTCTTGATGTTGTCGCGCTCGCTCTTCCTCTTGGAGACGTTGACGTTGTCGTTCTTGTGCTTGTGCGAGAGGGACTTGGTTTTTTCGATGACAATGTGTTTGCTCGTTGAATGCTCTTGTGGATGATTGCCGTGTAGAGGATTGCGAGATGCTTGACGGTATTTACGCACGGCTCGACGTAGAGTGTTTGATGTTGGTGTACTTGAGCCGGCGAAGGTATCGTCCGAGTGTCGACTCGAACGGCTCCGTCTTGAGTAGGAAGAAGTGGAAGAATGGCGGTTCACCAACAATTCATGAATCTCATCCATTCTTGCATCATTCTCTTGTTTGTGAGCGTCGAGCTTGTTGTCGAACTAGTCTCTTGTTCGTTGCTCGGAGAGTCGCAAGTCGGTGGTGAGATTGTCGATGCGGTCGCTCATTGCTTGTTGTTCTTGATGCAAAGCTCGTTGTGCACCGAGGAGGTGGCTCTTGGTGACATAGGATGACATGTCGACGTCTTGCTCGACGAAGAGTGGGTTGGTAGAAGAACTTGGCCTATCCATCATTCCAAGCAAATATGTGAGTGGGAGAAAGAGAGGAACTTATACCAAATGTACCTTGACCGATGTTGAAGATGGATCAATGATCACTCAAATGTGGAACAAGGAAATAGCAAAAATTGTACCAATTCTTGTTGTTTCTCACACCTACACAAGTAAAAGCTTATGGTGGAGCTCGGTTAGGATGGTGGCACAAAATTTGATGAAATTGTTAGTGAGCTTCAATAATGTTGGAAAAGATTCACAAACTTGCAAATGCAACAAGTAGACAAATAGAAAGATATGGTACACAGAAACACACACGCAAATAGATAAGTGGGGTCGTGCAACCAAGGAATGAGCCAAAATGTGGAATCCATGAAAATGCTCTTGTTGCACAACACTAGAGTGACACTAGCACAATTGCAGAATAGGTGGATACAAAATTTGTGCACAACCTACTAGGCAAAAATGCAACGACTTCTATCCCAAGTATGCTATATGTATGGTATTCCGATGGTATGATCCAAGATGATCGGATATGACAATCTTAATGTAGTATGATGCTATGGTTCTTGCTTATAAGCTCTTTGCTTATCTTTCGCTTTTTGCTTAATAGCTTGTTTGGCTCTTTCACTTTTGAGCTCTTTTCTCATGCAAAACTTAACAAACAAAGATAGCAATTGTGTATGCGATGACAACTTTGTGACACAAAAGATGAGACGAAGATATGCACCACTATGATACGGTATGTATGGTATGTGGAGTATGATCACTAATGTGCACAAGTAGCGTTGCCGGCAATACTCAAAGGCTAGTCTCTATGGGTAAGCAACGCAAAAGTAGGGCTATGGGGTTATCAATGCAATGGCATGGAATAGACAAAGATGTTGTCGAGGTTACCGCCGCGGTACTTGTTTGTAGATACGAACGGTTGTTGGCGAAGACGAGTCCTTGGCGAAGATGAGCGGTGGTGATGTTGATGTCGAACCGTATCTATATAGCCGAAACACAATAGGACACGGGAACCACAACTCAAAATCTCAAAGACAAAAATGGGTCAAAATTGTCGTAGGTGATAGCGGTAAGCGATGGTGGTGCTTGAGGAAAGCGGTGGTGGTATGCGGAAGTGTATGTGGGCACCGGAACAAAATTTGGCAAAAGTTAGGTGGAAAATGGAGCGGTGGAATGGAGTTGTTGCTATCAGGGCCCGGATGTCCATGCCAAGGATCCGGATGTCCGGGGCTGCCAGATGTCCGGCGGTCACGGGCCAGATGTTCAGGTTCGAGATCCGTGGACGAACTCGATGAACTCCGCGGGGAAATGGTAACTCCGGGGCAAAATTCGAAGGATTTTGTGGATGGAAATTGCGGAGATAATGGGGGAAAGCTAGAACCACACGTAGCAAAGCAAATCCATGGATCAAATCCAACAAAACTTCATCACACCAACAAATCACAAAACAAATTGGGGCTATTTTTGGTGGGGATTTTCGGATTAGGACGAAAAACAACAAAATCAAGCTAGAAAACAGAGGGTAGGGGCTCCAAATACGTGATCAACGTGGCTCATGATACCAAGATGATGTAGGGTGGAAACCTAGATGCCCGATCTTTCACGATTAGAGGGGATCCTACGAAGAACACAAAGGGAAAACAAGGGGAAAATGAGGGGAAACACAAGAGAAATCACTCAACAAACAAGAGATGGTCACACATATGCTAGATGCTCGAAACACAAAGAGATACACGATCCGAATCCAATAAGGGACGATACATAGGGTTACCAGTTCTTCTCCATGAGGAGGTCTTGAGTTCTTCCCGTTAGGGGTCTTGAATCCAAATGGATCTTCTCCGAAGAGGTGTCGGTCCCTCGCGGTGGAGTAGATATGGATGGATGAGCGAAGCTCTATCTCACATATGAGCTAACACACCGCTGACCTTAGAATGATGGCGGAGGAGGAGTATATATATTCTAGGGGGGCGAAGGGATACATGGTTTCGGCCCTTTACACTATGCACAGACAAGGGTGGCCGGACATCCGGGTGTCGGGCTGGATGTCCGGGCGCTCGCGTGGCACCGGATGTCCGGGCATTGGGGCCGGATGTCCAGGCTGGCAGGGTTCAGCTTTTGTGATGGGGTGCCGCATTTCCGGGGGTCGAGCTGGATGTCCGGCTGCTCGCCGAGCGCCGGATGTCCGGGGCCTGGGCCGGATGTCCGGGGCCTATAGCTTCGGCTGGGCGGAGGCTATGGTAGATGTTCTAGGGGCCGGATGTCCGGGGCTTGGGGCCGGATGTCCGGGTCCTGGGGACTTCTCCGGTTCCTTCCGTCGTTCCTTTTCATCCATGACCTTGGGGGCTTGACCATCTTCATGTGCATCCTCGGGAGGGTTCTCTTGGAACCTAATCATGCACAACATTCCACACTTAGGTAGTAGCCTTGTCTCGAGAGGATCGTATGAGATATCACTAATGAAAGAAGTCACCTCGGTCTTGAGAGCTCTAACTTGTGCTTGTGTCATAGGTCCTCTTGGCACTTGGTGAGACAAAGGTAGGTCCATGGGGATGACCGTAGGATGCTCCGCATCACCCTACCCCTCTTTTTCTAGCTTGATTTTGTTGTGTTCTTCCCCAATTTCGAAAATCCCCACCAAAAAAGAGCCCCAAATTTTTTTGTGATTTGTTGGTGTGATGAAGTTTAGTTGGATTTGATCCATGGATTGCTTTGCCACGAGTGGATCTAGCTTTCCCCCATCATCTCCACCATTTCCATCCACAAAATCGCACGGATATGACCAATTTCGCCTCCTCCACCACGAACAAGAGTTGTTCATCTGATGCCCAAAACCACCCAGCCAACGGACGTCCGCTAGCCACCGGACGTCCGACAACTGGATGACCGCTCCCCGACCGGACGTTCATTGATCCCTGACGAAACTGAATATTGTCGCCCGAAAATTTTCAGCCACCGCCACCACTTCCGCAAACGCAATTCAACTCCCTTTCCACCATCGCATACGCACTCCGATACCAACACCGCTTTCCGCAAGCACCAACTTTCGCTTAACTGCTACCACCTTCGACAATTTTGACCCATTTTGGTCTTTGGGAATTTGAGTTGTGGTTCCCGTGTCCAATTGTGTTTCGGCTAAATAAGTACGGTTGGACATCAACATCACCACCTCTCATCTTCTCCTAGGACTCGTCATCGCCAACAATCATCCGTGCTTACAAACGTCTACCTCGGCGGTAACCTCAACGACATGTTTGTCTACTCCCTGTCATTGCATTGATAACCACCATAGCCTTACTTTTGCGTTGCTTACCCATCGAGACTAGCCTTTGAGTATTGCCGGCGACGTGACTTGTGCACATTAGTGGCCATACTTCCCATAGCATACATACCATATCATCGCAGTGCATATCTTTGTATCATCTTTTGTGTCCCAAAGTTGTCATCGCATATACACAATTGCTATCTTGGTTCGTCAAGTTTTGCATGAGAAAAGAGCTCAAAAGAGAAAGAGCCAAACAAGATTTTAAGCAAAACGGAAAGATAAGCAAAGAGCTTATAAGCAAGAACCATAGAATCATACTACATTAAGATTATCATACTCGATCATCTTGGATAATATCACCGGATTACCATACAAATAGCATACTTGGGATAGAAGTCGTTCCATTTTGGCCTAGTATGTTGTGCACAAGTTCCGTGTCCGCCTGTTGTGCAATCATGCTAGCGTCTCTCTAGTATTGTGCAACACGAGCAGTTTCGTGGATTCCACATTTTGGCTCATTCCTTGGTTGCACGACCCCACTTATCTATTTGCGTGTGTGTTTCCATATACCATATTTTTCTATTGGTCTACTTGTTGCATTTGCAAATTTGTGAATCTTTTCCAACATTATTGAGGCTCACTAACAATTGCATCAAATTTTGTGCCACCATCCTAACCGAGCTCCACCATAAGCTTTTACTTGTGTAGGTGTGAGAAGCGACAAGAATTGGTACCGATTGTGCTATTTCCTTGCTCCACATTTGAGTGATCATTGATCCAGCTTCAACATTGGTCAAGGTACAGTTGGTATACGTTCTTCTCTTTCTCCCACTCACATATTTGCTTGGAATGATGGATAGGCCAAGTTCTTCTACCAACCCACTCTTCATAGAGCAAGACGATGACATGTCATCCTATGTCACCAAGAGCCACCTCTTCGGTGCACAATGAGCGTTGCATCAAGAACAACAAGCTATGAGTGACCTCATCGACAATCTTGCCACCGACTTGCAACTCTCCGAGTAACGAACAAGAGACTACTTCGACAACAAGCTCGACGCTCACAAACAAGAGAACGATGCAAGAATGGACGAGATTCGTACCTTGTTGGTGAACCGCCATTCTACCACTTCATCCTACTTAAGACGGAGCCGCTCTAGTCGACACACAGACGACACTTTCTCTGGCTCAAGTACACCGACATCAAACACTCTACGTCGAGCCGCGCGTCAAGACCGTCAAGCAACTCACAATCCACTACACGACGATCTTCCACAAGAGCAATTGGATGAGCAAGCACATCTTTATCGTCAACACCAAGCTCCACTTCAAGACGAGCTCAAGAACGACAGCGTCAACGTCATCAAGAGGAAGAGCGAGAACAACCAACTTCAAGACAAACAAGACGTCGAGGCTCAACGTCTTCAACAACAACCACAACGTGAAGCACAAGCTGTTGAGGCACAACATACCCTTCAAGAATCAAGTCGAGCCATCATCAACCGCAACCAAGATAGACGCAATCAAGAGGAAGCACTATGCGAAGAAATTCAAGATTGAAACTACCAAGCAAGAGTGCATCATCAAGTTCCTCAAGCTCCTCCACAAGCTCGACAAGGTCCTCCACAACCTCAAGTTCATCAAGAGCAAGATGATTTTGGAAATCCTCCATGCCAATAGCAATATGAGGTTGACAATCATCCACGCCAAGGGCGTCATCATCACCCTCGACCCCAACATAGTGAAGAGAAATGGTATGGGAAGCTCAAGTTCACCATGTCCAAGTTCAATGGAAGCAATGATCCCGAAGAGTACCTTTCATGGGCATTGAAGGTCGACAAGATCTTTCGCTTACACAACTATGAGGAAGATAAGAATATTGCCATGGCATTTCATGGGCATTGAAGGTTGACTATGTGCTCGTATGGTGGGAACAAGTCCTTGAGCGCCGAGAAGCAAGAGGTGAACCACCCATCACCACTTGCGATCAAATGAAGGATGTCATGCGAGCATGCTTTGTGCCAACATACTACAACCGCGACCTCTTCAAGAAACTCCAACTCCTCAAGCAAGGAACAAAGAGTGTTGAAGAATAGTACAAGGAAATGGAGATTGCCATGATTAGAGCCAATGTCACGGAAGATGATGAGCAAACTATAGCCCGTTTATTGAATGGCCTCAATCATCCCATCAAGAAGATTGCCGACTTCTAACCCTACTCCAACCTCATTGAGCTAGTGCATCAAGCTATCGAAGCGGAACGTAAAGTACCCTTCAAGTACGCTAAGTACACGTCCAAGAGCTACGGCTTCTCCAACTCAAGCTTCAACGACTCCAACAACTTCTACCTCAACAAAGCCACCTACAAGCAATGGCGACAAGTCGAGTTACAAGAAAACTTCGACAACCTCAAGTCATCCTCATACTAAAAGCAACTTCAAGCCGTGAGCTTCATCATCTACTCCAACCGATGAGACCATCAAGACAAGCTCCATCAAGTGTTTCACATGCAGCGGCTGAGGCCACAAGTCCTTTGAGTGTACCAACAAGCGCACCATGATCCTCAATGATGACGGAACCTATGACTCCATCAGGGAAGTGGAAATTTAAGCCCTTGAGCAAGTGGCCATGCACTGGCGAGTGAACGAAGATGAAGATGATCTAGTATTTTGTGAAGAGGATTCAAGCCCCGCTCTTGTTGTCTCCAAAGTCTTGACTCTTCAACATCAACAAGACGAAGACCAATGATGCCACATCTTGCACACCAAGGCTGGCATCAATGGAAGGTCCTTCAAGGTCAACATCGGTAGAGGGAGTTGTCACAACTTGGCAAGTGAAGAACTATGCTCCAAGCTCCAATTGGTCAAGAGGAAGCACTCGCACCCCTACAAGGTTCAATGGATAAGCAATTACGACACTATCAAAGTCGAGCATACTATCAAAGTCTCCTTAAAAATCGGAGCATATGAAGACACCTTGGAGTGTGATGTCGTCCCAATGTCCGTTTGCCACCTCCTTCTTGGTTGACCATGGAAATTTGTCTGAGGCCTCATCCACAATGGGTGTACCAATCACTATAGCTTCAAGATGAAAGGAATGGAGTACGTGCTACAACCTATGTCTCCAAGTCAAGTGATCTCCGACAAGCAAGACACCATCGTGGAGAAAAGAGTGACAAAGTGACGCACCCAAAAGAGAGTGAGCGCCACAAACCAAAATCGAGTGCCTCCATGATGAGCGACAAGGAAAACTTAGTCCTATTTGCCACCAAAAGTGAGATGAGAGAAACGTGTGAGAACCCATCAAGTGTTATGCACTATGTCCTTGTGTGCAAGGATGAGGCACCAAAAACTAACTCCTCTCACAATCTACCTTTAGTGTTGTCTTATCTTTTGCAGGAATTCCAAGATGTTTTCCCCAACGAGCTACCTCCGGGTCTACCTCCACTATGAGGCATTGAACATCGAATCGACCTCATCCCCGGAGCACCTCTATCTAACAAGGCTCCCTACTGCGTCAACCCCGAGGAAACTAAGGAGATCCAACGGCAAGTACAACAACTCATCGACAACTGTCAAGTATGTGAAAGCTTGAGCACTTGTGCCGTTCCAGTAATCCTTCTTCCAAAGAAAGACGGTTCTTATCACATGTGTTCCGATTGCCATCCCATCAATGCTATCACTGTTAGATATCGTTACCCTATTCCACGCCTAGATGATATGCTTGATGAGCTTAGCGGAGCCAAAATTTTCTCTAGGATTGATCTTAAGAGTGGCTACTATCAAATACGCATCCAAGAAGGTGATGAATGGAAAACCGCATTTGAGACCAAATTTGGCTTATATGAATGGCTAGTTATGCCAATGGGTTCATCCGAAGCACCCGGTACTTTCATGCGAGTCATGCACTTTGTTCTTCATCCCTATATTGGTGTATTTGTTGTGGTCTATTTTGATGATATTCTTGTCTTTAGCAAATCCCTCAAAGATCATGTCACCCATCTTATAACCGTGTTGCAATCCCTTAGGAGAGAGCGCCTTTATGCTAATATGGACAAATGCCTTTTTGGTCTTGATAAGCTTGTTTTCTTTGGTTTCTTTGTGTCTTCTAAGGGTGTTCATGTAGATGAATCTAAGATCAATGCTATTAAAATTGGCCCCAACCAACTAACTTGCAACAAGTGCGTAGTTTTCTTGGTTTAGCCAGTTTCTATCGTAGATTTGTGAAGGATTTTAGCACCATTGCTTCACCTCTACATTCTTTGAGTAATAAAAATGCACCTTTTGTTTGGGGACCATACCAAGATACCGCATTTAATGAGCTTAAAAATTTGCTAACTCATGATCCCGTGCTTGCACTACCCAACTTTGACAAACCTTTTGAAATTCATTACGATGCTAGTGGTAATGGCATAGGAGCTGTGTTAACGCAAGAGAAGCGCCCCATAGCATACTTTACTGAGAAACTTTCCGAAGCACAACTCAATTATCCCATCTATGACAAAGACCTATATCCTTTAGTGCGAGTTTTGTTTGAATGGGAACATTATCTTCGCCCTCCATGAATTTATCATCCATACCGATCATGAAACGCTCAAGTACCTAAAGGGTCAAACTAAGTTGAAAAAGCATCATGCTAAGTGGAGTGAATTCATTGAGTCATTTCCTTATGTCATAAAGTACATCAAACATAAGGAAAATGTAGTGGCGGATGCTCTCTCCCGCATATGCATGCTTGTCACTAAACTTGAATTGAGTGTCATTGGCTTTGAGCACATAAAAGACTTGTATGCGCATGATCCTACTTTTGCTACTCCTTATACCATGTGTTTGACGCATACATCTTGGGAACGCTATCACATCAAGGATGATTACCTTATGAGAGCTAACAAACTTTGCAGTCCCGAGTCTTCTCTTCGTTTCCTCCTTCTGCAAGAGGTTCATGGAGGCGGACTAATGGGACACTTTGGACCAGGCAAGACATTCGCTACGCTCTCCAAGAACTATTTTTGGACCAAGATGTTCCGTGATGTGTCACGCTTCACCAACCGATGCTCTGCATGTCGCAATGCTAAGTCAAAAGCTCAATCTCATGGTCTTTCATGCCCCTTCCTATTCCTTATCAACCTTGGGAAGACATTAGCATGGACTTTGTACTTGGTTTGCCTAGAACTCAAAATGGAAAGGATTCCGTGTTTGTTGTTGTGGACCGATTCTCTAAGATGGCTCATTTTATCCCATGCAACAAGATAGACGATGCTTCACATATTGCAAATCTTTTTTGTAGGGAAATCTTGCGCCTCCATGGAGTGCCAAAGACGATTGTCTTGGACCGCGACGTCGAGTTCTTGCCTTACTTTTGGAAGACTCTATGCGCCAAGCTCGAAATCAAGCTCTTATTCTCTTCGGCATACCATACTCAAACCGACGGCCAAATGGAGGTGACGAACCGAACACTCTCCACTCTACTACACGTGTTGATCAAGAGGAACATCAAGGAGTGGGAGGAGTGCCTACCTATCGTGGAGTACGCCTACAACCGTGTCAGACACTCCACAACCGGCAAGTCCCAATTTGAGGTCGTCTATGGTTTCAACCTATTGTCCCCATAGGAGATTCTACCTCTTCCACTACAAGAGCACACCAACATGGACGCAAGTGCATGATCAAGCCACCTCAAGAAGGTGCATGACGATACATGGCTCACCATCGAGCACCAAGTACAACGATTCGCGACCAAGCTCAACATCAACAAGCAACCCATGATATTCAACATTGGAGATCTTGTGTGGCTACACCTTCAAAAGGAACGTTTCCCCAACGAACGCAAGTACAAACTTCTACCCCAAGCTGATGGACCCTTCAAGGTGCTAGCACGCTACAACAACAATGCTTACAAGATCGACCTCCCAAGCGACAAGTACAACATGAGTGACATCTTGAATGTCAAAGACCTCTCACAATACCATGGTGATGAAGCTTTCGATCCGAGATCGGATCTTTCCCAAGGGGAGATGATGCGGAGCATCCCACAATCATGCCCATGGACATATCTTCATCTCCCATGACACCACTTGGACCAATGACAAGAGCTCGAGAAAAGGCTATCGAAGATAAGGTGAACTCGCTCCTCTCCGAACTCCCACTTTCTACACATGAGACATGGCTACTACCTCAAGCAGAAACACTATGTGTGATCAGGTACTTGGAGGAAGGCCACAGGATAGCTATATCCAATGGACAAGACGGCAAAGACACCGAGTATGAAGGATGAGAAGAAGAGCTACCGAAGAAGCTCCAGCAAGTGGACGTCCGCCCAGGACCAGACGTCCGGCGCATGAAACTCCAGCCATCGGACATCTGACCAGGACCAGACGTCCAGCGCCTGAAGGCCCTGCGGATCCAAGTCCCAGCTGACGAGAGCTACAACGAGCGGACGACCAGCCCCCTCCGGACGACCGACAAGACTGCCCAGCGAGCGGACGTCTGGCCCGCACCGGATGACCGGCAAGTCCACACCCAAAGAGTTTTGGTGGAAGACCGAAGCAACCGGACGACCGGCCACCTTCGGACGTCCGGCACAACAATCACAGAACATAATTAGCGGAAGTTCGAGCCCTACCGGACGTCCAGACCTCCACGAGCGACTGGTAGAGACCGGACGTCCACTGCCTGTGTGTGCACGCAGCTTCTGGCCTGAGGCCCAAGTACCCCTTCATTCCGCCCCCTTTTGCACTTACACTATAAATAGACCTCCTCCTCCTAGTTAGGGTTAGCATTGTGATAGCTCATATTTGAGATAGAGATTTACTCATCCACTAGGTTACTTCTCCTCGGAGCTCACGGCCTCTTCGGAGAAGATCCCCCAAGCGGATTCAAGACCCCATCACGGGAAGACCTTTCAAGACCTCCTCATGGAGAAGACCCTTTGTATCGTCCTTTGTTGACCTTGAATCGTGTATCTCTTTGTGTTTCAAGGATCTAGCATATGTGTGAAAAATCTTGTTGGTTGAGTGATTTATCTTTTGTTTCCCCTTGTGTTCCCCTCGTTTTTCCCCTCGCGTTCTTTGTGTTCTTTGTAGGATCCCCTCCAATCGTGAAAGATCAGGCATCTAGGGTTCTACCCTACATCACCTAGTCTATGGGGCAGAAGCAGTTATCCCCATGAAACTCATATACGGGTCACCTCAAGTGCTTGCCTATGATGGAATAGTGCAAGAACATCACCGACATGACAGCGCTGTGCTACTTGAGGAGAACCGTCTCCGGGCTGCTACGCGTGCTGCACACTACCATCAAGCCCTGCATCGCTATCACAGCCGCAGGGTTCATGCCCGGAGCTTTGAGGAAGCCGACCTTGTCATTAGGCGCGTTCAATCTGCCAAGGGTACAAACAAGTTGACGCCAAAGTGGAAAGGCCCTTACCAGGTAGTATGAGTCACCAGACCCAGCGTAGTTCGTCTGCAGACCAGAGATGTTATTCAGTTGCAAAACTCATGGAACATTGAGCATCTTCCTAAGTTCTACCCATAAGGTGCGGCTGATGGGCCCTGCCCGGCGGCCACCCTTTTGTACAAACTTTGTCAAAGTTGCCTGTAACCCTTTGTAAAAAGCCAGGTGCAGACCCTAAGCAACAGAGAAATGAACGAAGCATTGGGGGGCCCAAAGAAGATTGCATGCATGCATAAGAATAGCATGAGCATAGCATGATCATGTAGATAAGATCGCATGTAGCTATGTTTTCATCTGCACTAAGCTGCAGGGTTCTTACCGCGGACTCGGTCCCAAAGAAAAGAAGAAAAGACAAGCCTACATAGCGATCCCCGGCAAGCCAAACAGATAAGTTCTCTCTCTTATCCATACGTGTTCTGTGAAGAGAAACTTGTCCATATGAAAACCTCGCCACCTTCGAAACATAGGTGCTCCCATCCTTTGACTCAAATGTTGCCTCGGTTAGGATGGTCATAGTGGACTTTGACGGAAAAGGTTTTGAAAGTGCAACTATCCCTAGGTGGTTTTGGTAATTCATAACAACATATAGCTCATTGAGCTAATGCTATTCCAAGACAAATATTTCAGGAAAGCTCAATGAATGGCATGGCATGGATGATGAAAGTGGATCCGTCAAAATATTAAGGACAAAGGATTGGCTCAAGCTCAAAAGCTCAAGACTCTACATTTTACACTTTGAGTCTATAGGAAAAGCCAATACTGTCAAGGAGGGATGAGGTGTTGCTTAATGAGCCTCTTGCTTCAAGTGCTTAGTGATATGCTCCAAAAACCCTCAATTACTTTCTCAGATCCACATATGACCTAAACCCAAAGTCAAAATCGGTCCTACCGATTCTTTCTATCCAGCGCCACCGAGTTCATGTGTCATAGCTACTGCTACAAACCCTAGGCAAATCGGTCTCATCGATAGGCATCTCGGTCTCACCGAGATGGGATTGTAATCTCTCTGTTTCCCTTCGTAACGTTTCGGTCTAACCGAAGTGAGCGATCGGTCCCACCGAGATTGCAATGTAAACTCTCTGTTTCCCTTTCGTAACATTTCGGTCTCACTGAAAAGAGAGAATCGGTCCCACCGAGTTTACCTGACCAACTCTCTGGTTAGCTAATTACCAAAATCGATCTCACCGAGTTTGCATAACCGGTCTCATTGAAATTACGTTATGCCCTACCCCTAGCCATATCGGTCCCACCGAGTTGCATGTCGGTCCAACCGAAAATCCTAACGGTCACTAGATTTGCTAAATCGGTCCGACCGAGATTCTCGATTCGGTCCCATCGAGTTTGGTAAATTGTGTGTAACAGTTAGATTTTGTGTGGAGACTATATATACCCCTCCACCTCCTCTTCATTCGGGAGAGAGCCATCAGAACCAACCTACACTTCCATCTTACCAGTTCTGAGAGAGAACCACCTACTCATGTGTTGAGGCCAAGATATTCCATTCCTACCATATGAATCTTGATATCTAGCCTTCCCCAAGTTGCTTTCCACTCAAATCTTCTTTCCACCAGATCCAAATCCTATGAGAGAGAGTTGAGTGTTGGGGAGACTATCATTTGAAGCACAAGAGCAAGGAGTTCATCATCAACACACCATTTGTTACTTCTTGGAGAGTGGTGTCTCCTAGATTGGCTAGGTGTCACTTGGGAGCCTCCGACAAGATTGTGGAGTTGAACCAAGGAGTTTGTAAGGGCAAGGAGATCGCCTACTTCGTGAAGATCTACCGCTAGTGAGGCAAGTCCTTCGTGGGCGACGACCATGGTGGGATAGACAAGGTTGCTTCTTCGTGGAGCCTTCGTGGGTGGAGCCCTCCATGGACTCGCGCAACCGTTACCCTTCGTGGGTTGAAGTCTCCATCAACGTGGATGTACGATAGAACCACCTATCGGAACCACGACAAAAACATCCGTGTCTCCAATTGCGTTTGAATCCTCCAAACCCTTCCCTTTACATTCTAGCAAGTTGCATGCTTTAATTTCCGCTGCTCATATACTCTTTGCATGCTTGCTTGAATTGTGTGAAGATTGCTTGACTTTTACAAAGATAGCTAAAATCTGCCAAAGTCTAAAATTGGGAAAAGGTTAAGTTTTTAATTGGTCAAGTAGTCTAATCACCCCCCCTCTAGACATACTTCAAGTTCCTACAGGTTTGGTAGGGGCCTGGTCCTTGTTTGTTGTTTTGTGCCCGACATGCCTAGCCCAGCGACAACAAACTGAGGGTACGAACATGATAGCCTGCCGAGGAAAACTTGTTTACTTGAATGTATAGAGGCATTTCACCTCTGCATGGATATGATACATGCACAAGTACCCGACAAAGCTTGTCTTTTTCATTAATATGCTAATAAGCAAGTACAGATCTTACAGGACACAAACATGGGTAAAGAGGATTGCATAATTTATACTAAAGTTTGGCCAATGCCTACATGTTTTAGACTGAAAAAAGATTAGTGCCCCGTAATCCCTTTCTTGTCCCTCTCTTCGTAGGCACCAAGATGGGAGGTGAAGAGGGCAAAAAGGAGTGCCTTGGCAGAAGCCCAACCTGACCCCTTCAGGCCCCTTTGGTGAGGAGCCTGACAAGACCGGGAGGGCGCGGGCGAAGGTGATGGTGTAGAGAGTGGCGGAGGCGACCCCCTGGCCACTGCCACCAGGGCTAGTAGGGCACGACAGGGCGAACAAAGCCGAAGCCCACGAGGAAGCCTACCAGGGTCCAACTGGAAGGCTGCTGGAGGAGCCAAAGGCACCATCCACGCCTCCACATCCAACTCCCCAGCAAATCGCCTTGTCGGAGAGGAGATGCAGGTGCAGATGGTGGTGCCACCGCCTAATGGTGAAGGTGTAGCTGGCGTTCAACTGAAGTCGTGTCCGTCGTCCTCCCTGTCAGTGCTGCCACCGTCCTCCTTGTTGCTATCGCTCGAGGAGGAGCTTTTGTCGTTGGTCGATCTCTCTGCGCAGCACCCTAAGCGAGCACCCGAGCACCCAAAGACCTTGATGGAGAGCAGATCCACCTACATTAATTTAAAATGGAGGACGTGCCCCTCCGACAAGCTATGGGCGCGAGCAAAGGTCTTCTAGTTGAGTCATTATACAGGCAAAGGTATTCCATCTTTCGATGAGATGGTGGTTATCGTTTTTGATGAAGTAGACTTTGACGATCCTACTACGAAGGTGTGAAGATGTCGAGCCTTAGCAATCACTAAACCAACTCCCAGAGGTTATTGACCAGACCGGAGCACGATCATCCTGACCACGAGGGTCTATTTCGTGTAAGCAAACAAAGAACAATCACGACACTAAAATTGCAATCTGGATATGGCGAATAAAAGAGGAAAGCTTTATTGATGAACGTGGGGTTCTGTGACGTCTTTGTCTAGTCGTTGAACACAAACAAAGTATGCGAAGTTGCAGCTATGGAGAACTTTAATCTAAACAAAACCCAAAGTCTAAATGGTGCCTAAGGGATGTATATATGGAGGAAGAGGGGGGATTTCGTGGCCCTTGAAGGAGGAGTCCGAGACCAACCCTATCTCTTGTTTCCCCACACATACGGACTCTAAAAACAGCCTATACTCAAGTATTTCAAAATTACATGGGCTTGACCTAAAAATAAGGTGATGCAACACCTATAATAGCCTCTGGATGAAATTTATGAAGTGGCATCTTGTATACTTCGTCCAAGGCTACATGCACGCATTATGTAGGCTTCAAAGTCGTGAAATCATCTCTTGTAACTCCGCTCTTGTTCCCCTTGTTCATGCCATCATCTCCATGCTTGATCTTGCTCCAATGTTCATCCTTCTTGTCCAAGTTAGGCCCTTCATTTGTAAGAAAGACAAATGTATCCAATTTAGCCAGCATCATACTCTCATGAACATTAGAATCATTACCAAGAAACGAGAGTACCTGATAATTTAACTGGCGTGCACGAGCTCTAGTAATTGGTCCAGTATGTATAGCAGCAGGGGCTATGGGTGTAACAATGGTATTGATGTCCTCATCATCCTTCCCTTCTTGAAATGAAGTCATCCTCGACGGAAGCTCATCTTCCTCACCCAAATAAGGCTTCAAATCTTAAATGTTAAAAGTGGGACTAACCCCAAAATCTGCAGGCAGCTCAAGTTTATATGCATTATCATTTATTTTCTCTAACACCATAGAAGGACCATCAACACGTGGCATTAGCTTTGATTTGCGCAAATCAGGAAATCTATCCTTATGCAAATGTAACCAAACAAGCTCTCCTGGTGCAAACACAACATGTTTCTACCCTTATCTCCAGCAAGTTTATATTTAGCATTCATACGCTCAATGTTTTACTTACTTAACTCATGCATTTTTAAGTTCAGTTCAACATGTTGTTTAGTATCAAAATTAAACTTCTCCAAAGATGGAAGAGGCAACAAATCAATAGGTGACCGAGGTAGGAAACCATACACAATTTCAAAAGGGCACATCTTAGTAGTAGAACGCAGCGAACGATTATAAGCAAATTCAATATGAGGCAAACATTCTTCCCACATTTTCATGTTATTCTTCAAAATATCCCTTAGCATAGTAGACAATGTTCTATTGACTACTTTAGTTTGTCCATCAGTTTGGGGGGTGACAAGTAGTACTAAAAAGCAATTTAGTCCCCAACTTAGCCCGTAAGCATCTCCAAAAGTGGGAAAGAAATTTAGTATCACGATCTGAAACAATAGTATTTGGCACACCATGCCAGCGAATTATTTCATGAAAGAACAAATTAACAACATTAATGGCATCATCGCTTTTACGACAAGTTATAAAGTGTGCCATTTTTCAGAATCTATCTACGACAACAAATATGCTATCCCTCCCCTTCTTTGTTCGAGGTAAACCTAAAATAAAGTCCATATATCCTCCCAAGGAACACTAGGTATAGGCAAAGGCATATATAAACCATGAGGATTGACTCGTGACTTAGCTTTTTGACATGTAGTGCAGCGAGCAACAAAACGCTCAACATCCTGTCTCATCTTTGGCCAAAAGAAATGTGTAGCAAGTACGTCCTCCATCTTCTTCATGCTGAAGTGTCCCATTTATCCTCCTCCATGCGCCTCCTGCAACAACAAAAGACGAAGGGAGCTAGCTGGAATGCATAGCTTGTTAGCAGGGAACACAAATCCATCATTAATGATGAACTTGTTTGATGTTCTTCCTTCTTTACAATTCTGCAATACATCTTTAAAATCAGCATCATGTACATATTGATCTTTGATGGTTTCCAAACAAAATATTTTGAAGTCAAGTTGTGAAAGCATAGTATAGCAACAAGACAATGCATCAGCAACAACATTTACTTTACCCTTCTTGTGTTTAATGACGTAAGGAAAGTCTCAATGAATTCAACCCATTTTGCATGTCTATGATTTATTTTAGCTTGAATTTTAGTATGTTTCAAGGATTAATGATTGGAATGTATAACAAATTCTTTGGGCCATAAATAATGTTGACATGTTTCTAAAGTCTGAATAAGAGCATATAATTCTTTATCATAAGTAGAATAATTCAGACTAGGCCCACTCAATTTTTCCAAAAAGTATGCAACAGGTTTGCCATCTTGTAATAACACACCTCCTAGTCCAATTCCACTAGCATCACATTCAAGCTCAAAAGTCTTATTAAAATCAGGAAGTTGGAGTAAAGAGCTTGTGTCAACTTATCTTTCTATACCGTGAAAGCTTCTTCCTGTGCGGTACGCCAAACAAAAGGCACATCCTTCTTTGTAAGCTCATTGAGAGGTGCAGCAATTGTGCTAAAATCTCTCACAGAACGCCTATAGAAACCAGCAAGTCCAAGAAAACTCCTCATTTGTGTGACCGTTTTGGGATGCGGCCAACTCTCAATAGCTTCAATCTTGGCTTTATCAACTTCAATTCCCTGTGGAGTAACAACATAGCAAAGAAAAGACACTCAGTCGGTGCAAAAGGTGCACTTCCCAAGCTTACCAAACAAACATGCATCACGTAGAGCAATAAAAATAGCACGTAAATGTTCCAAATGTTCTTCCAAAGATTTGCTATAAATTAGTATATCATCAAAATAGACTACCACAAATCGTCCAATGAAAGCACGTAAAACTTTTTTCATTAATCTCATGAGAGTACTAGGTGCATTTGTTAAACCAAAAGGCACGACTAACCACTCATATAAACCAAACTTAGTTTTAAATACTGTTTTCCATTCATCTCCCAATTTCATACGAGTTTGATGGTATCCACTACACATATCAACTTTGAAGAATATTGTAGAGCCACTCAATTCATCAAGCATATCATCTAGCCTAGGAATAGGATGACATTAATGAATAGTAATATTATTAATGCCTCTACAATCAACACACATACGCGACATACCATCCTTTTTTGGCACTTGTATAATAGGAACAACACAAGGACTAAGAGATTCGCGTATATAACCTTTGTCAAGCAGCTCCTGTACTTGACGCATAATCTCCTTCGTCTCCTCTGGATTGTTACAATATGACACACGGTTTGGCAGCAAAGCATCGGGAATTAAGTCAATATGATGCTCAATCCCTCGAATAGGCGGTAATCCCGGTGGCACGTCTTGTGGAAAGACGTCCGTGAACTCTTGCAAAATGTTAGTGAGCGCAGGAGGCAAAGAGGAAGGCATGTTGTTGTAGGGTCAAACCCTAGGTTGGATCTTTTCACACTTGGAGGGGGAAAAGGGCGAAAAACTCTCAAGAACACAAGAACAAAACTCTCAAACAAACCCGAATATAATCCACTCGAGGGGCATACATGAGATCCACAAGATTACAAGATCAATCCAAGGGGAATAGCACTAAGATAAAGGTCTTCTCACTAGGTGAGGTCTTGCATCCAAAGATGATCTTCTCCAAGAGGAGGGCTTGAACTCCAAGAGGAGCTTCTCCAAGTGGAGGTCTAGATCTCCTAATGGAGGAAGATGAGCAAAGCCCTCTTTTGTGTTCTAATATCTTTGCTAACCTTACAAATGACCTAGGAGGTGTCCTTATATAGTCCAGGGGCGAAACAAGTAAAGAAGAGAGGGATACAAGGCCAAAAAGGCCATAAACGTGCGGTTGGACGAAGGGGGCTGGGCACCCGGGCAACTTGGGCCGGGCACCCGGAGTGCTCAGTGGCCGGCTGGCGGGAGGCTAGGCACCCAGGGGCCCAAGTCATGGGCACCCGGGGTGGCGCTGGAGGTGGCCTGGCAGGATGGCCGGGCACCCGGGGTTGGCTGGCCGGGCACCCGAGGCCAGCTGGGCGCGGCCAAGTGGAGGCCCGGGTACCCGGGGCTAGTTGGTCGGGCACTCGGGGGCGGCTGGGTGTGCTGGGCCGGGCACCCGGGGCTGGATGGCCAGGCACTCGGGGCCGGCTGGGGCGTGTCCTGGGCAGAGGCCGGGCACCCGGGGCAGGGATGACCGGGCATCCGGGGCGTCTAGGGGGGTTTGGCCCTCCCCTTGTCTTCGAGTCTGGGCACCGGGGTCCTTCCCTCTGGGCACCCGGGGTGTCCAGGAGCTTCTTCCCTTCCTTCTCCTTGGCCTCTCCTTCCTTCTCTTGCTCCATGGTTGCTCGTAGCTCCACCTTCCCCTTCTCACGATCATCTTCCTCGTACCTAAGAGTGAGCAATGTTTTCGTTTGAGGTAGAATCCAATCCTTGCATGAATCCAAACGAGACTTGAATAGGAAGGAGTTCACCTCACTCTCAATGGCGCGTGCACGTGCTCTTGTCATAGGTCCACTTGGTGCTTGCGGTGGTGATGGAGTGTCGGTGCGAGTATTCGAGGGATGCTCCGCATCATCTTTCCCCCCTTGGGAGAGATCCGTCCATGGATCATGCTCTTCATCGCCATGGTACTTGGCCATGTCTTTGACATTGAAGATGTTGCTAATGTTGTCCTTGTCGCGTGGGATGTCGACCTTGTAGGCGTTGTCGTTGTAGCGTGCAATCACCTTGAATGGTCCGTCGGCTCTTGGTAGTAGCTTGGACTTGCGTTCCTTGGGGAAGCGGTCTTTGTGGAGATGTATCCATACTTGATCACCCGGTTGGAACACCATCGGAGACTTGTTGATGTTGAGCTTGGCAGTGAGGCGTTGCACTTGGCGCTCGATCATGGAACATGTTTCTTCATGCATCTTCTTGAGGTAGGCGGCTCTTGCACTTGCGTCCATGTTTTCTCGTTCTTGAAGCGGTAGAGGAAGGATGTCCAATGGCAACAAAGGGTTGAAACCGTAGACGACCTCGAAGGGGGACTTGTCGGTTGTAGAGTGTCTTGCACGATTGTAGGCGTACTCGGCGATGCGTAGGCACTCCTCCCACTCCTTGATGTTCTTCTAGATCAACACACGTAGGAGAGTCGCAAGCGTCCGGTTGGTGACTTCCGTTTGGCCATCGGTTTGAGGATGATATGCCATGGAGAATAGTAGCTTGATCCTGAGCTTGGCGCATAGTGTCTTCCAAAAGTAGCTTAAGAACTGGATGTCTCGATCCGACACAATTGTCTTTGGCACGCTATGCAACCTCAAGATTTCCCTACAAAAGAGATTGGCAACATGTGAAGCATCGTCTATCTTATTGCATGGGATAAAATGAGCCATTTTAGAGAAACGGTCCACGACAACAAAAATGGAATCCTTGCCATTGTGAGTTCTAGGTAATCCAAGTACAAAATCAATGCTAATGTCTTCCCAAGGTTGATGTGGAATAGGTAGAGGCATATGTAAACCATGGGATTGAGAGTGTGACTTAGCTTTGCAACCTGTAGAGCACCGCTTGGTGAAGCGGGCGACATCGCGAAACATCTTGGGCCAATAATAGTTCTTGGAGAGCGTGGCGAAAGTCTTGTCGCGTCCAAAGTGTCCCATGAATCCGCCTCCATGAGCCTCTTGCAAAAGGAGCAAACGAAGAGAAGACTCGGGAATGCATAGTTTGTTAGCTCTCATAAGATAACCATCTTTGATATAATATCTTTCCCAAGAAGTATGAGTCACACACTTAGCATAAGGTGTAGGAAAAGTCACATCACCCTCATACAAATCTTTGATATGATCAAATCCAATGACATTCAATTCAAGTTGAGTAAGTAACATGCATTTGCGGGGAAGTGCATCCGCCACCATGTTTTCTTTTCCATTAATGTACTTTATCACAGAAGGAAAAGATTTAATGAATTCACTCCATTTAGCATGCTGTTTATTCAACTTGGTTTGACCTTTGAGGTATTTAAGTGTTTCATGATCGGTATGTATGACAAACTCATGCGGTCTAAGGTAATGCTCCCGCACATGTAACACACGCACTAAAGCAAACAATTATTTGTCATAGATGGGATAGTTAAATCGAGCACCGGAAAGTTTTTGACTAAAATAAGAAATAGCTCGTTTTTCTTGCATCAAAACTCCACCAATTCCGGTATCACTTGCATCGCAATGAACCTCAAAAGTTTTGTCAAAGTTGGGTAAAGCAAGAATCGGAGCATGTGTAAGCAAAGATTTGAGCTCATCAAAAGCGGTTGATTGCAAAGGTCCCCAAACAAAAGGAGCATTCTTCTTACTCAAAGCATGCAAAGGAGCGACAATAGTGCTAAAATCTTTCACAAAGCAACGATAAAAACCCGCAAGGCCAAGAAAACTTTGCACTTGTTGAAAATTGGTGGGTTGGGGCCAAGTTCTAATTGCTTCAATTTTAGATTCATCAACATGTACACCCTTGGAAGAAACAACGAATCCCAAGAAAACAAGCTTGTCAACACCAAACATGCACTTTTTCATGTTGGCATAAAGAAGTTCCTTGCGAAGAGTTTGTAAAATAGCCCTAACATGACCTAGATGCTCTTTCATGGATTTGCTAAACACAAGAATATCATCAAAGTAAACCACAACGAAAACTCCAATGTAAGGTCGAAGCACAAAATGCATAAGACGCATGAAAGTACCGGGAGCTTACGATAAACCCATAGGCATCACCAACCACTCGTACAAACCAAATTTAGTTTTGAAAGCGGTTTTCCATTCATCACCTTCTTGTATGCGGATTTGATAATAACCACTTTTCCATTCATCAAGCATATCATCTAGGCGAGGAATGGGATGCCTATAACGAACGGTAATAGCATTGATAGGTCTACAATCCGAAAACATGCGAAAACTACCATCTTGCTTGGGCACAAGTATAACGGGAATGACACATGGGCTTAAGCTTTCACATACATGACCATTGTCGATGAGTTGTTGTACTTGCAGTAGAATCTCCTTTGTTTCTTCAGGGTTGACGCAGTAGGGAGCCTTGTTTGGAAGAGGTGCGCCGGGGATGAGGTTGATTCGATGCTCAATGCCTCGAAGAGGAGGTAGACCCGGAGGTAGCTCATAGGGGAAAACATCTTAAAATTCCTGCAAAAGAGATTGAAACACCAAAGGTAGCTCGTGAGAGGTGTTAGTTTTTGGTTCTCCATCCTTGCACACAAGGACAAAGTGCATCACACTCGATGGGTTCTCACACACTTCTCTCATCTCACTTTTTGTGGCAAATAGTATGAGGTTTCTCTCTCTAGGCGAAGAGGCGCTCAACTTTGGCTTGTGGCTCTCACTCACATTTGGGTGGATCAGTTTCTCACTCTTCTCTCCATGATGTGTGGCTTTCTTGTCGGCTATCACTTGACTAGGAGACATAGGTCGTAGCACATATTCCTTCCATTTCATCTTGAAGCTATAGTGATTGGTACGCCCATTGTGGATGATACCACGATCAAATTGCCATGGTCGACCAAGAAGGAGGTGGCAAACGGTCATTGGGACCACATCACACTCCAAAGTGTCCTCATATGCACCAATTTTGAAGGACACTTGGACCGTATGCTCAACTCGAATAGTGTCGAAGTCACTTAGCCATTGAACCTTGTAAGGGTGTGGATGCTTCCTCTTGACCAATTGAAGCTTGGAGCATAGTTCTTCACTTGCCAAATTGTGGCAACTACCTCCATCGATGATGACCTTGATGGACCGTCCATTAATGCCGGCCTTGGTGTGGAAGATGTGGCACCGTTGGTCTTCTTCTTGGTGGTGCTGGAGCGTCAAGACCTTGGAGACCACGAGAGAGGGACTTGAATCATTGTCACAAAAGACTTGATCATCTTCATCTTCATTCACGCGCTGGTGCATGACCACGTGCTCAATGGCTTCCATTTCTTCTTCACTCATTGAGTCGTATGTGCCATCATCGTTGAAAATCATTGTTCACTTGTTGGTGCATTGGAAGGACTTATGTCCTCGTCCGCCACATGTGAAGAACTTGATTGAACTTTTCTTGACGGGGTCATCGGGAGGCACCGAAGATGAAGGAGTCTTGTATTTGTAGGTGCTTGCTGGAGGATGAGTCGAGGAAGGTGCCACTTGCTTGGGACTTGACTTGTCGCCGGTACTTGGTGATGCTCGAGTTGATGTAGCAGGTGCCAAAGTCGCGGGAGCTTGAGAGTAGGAGCCGTAGGTCTTGGACGAGTACTTGGCGTATTTGAAGTCATCTTGCACTTGTCGCTCAGCCTTGGTCGCTTGATGAACTAGCTCAAGAAGGTTGGAGTATGGTTGTAAGTTGGCCATCCGCTTGATTGGGTGGTTGAGGCCGTTCAAGAAGCGTACCATTGTTTGCTCGTCATCTTCCTTGACATTGGCTCGTATCATGGCAATCTCCATTTCTTGGTAGTATTCTTCCACTATCTTGGTGCCTTGCTTGAGGAGTTGCAACTTCTTGAAAAGATATCGAGTGTAGTGAGTAGGCACAAAGCGGGCTCTCATGACTTCCTTCATGGCTTCCCAAGTTGTGATTGGTGGTTCGCCTCTTGTATGTCGTCGCTCGATCACTTGTTCCCACCAAATGACGACGTAGTCTTGGAACTCGAGGGAGGCCATGGCTATCTTCTTTTCTTCATCGTAGTTGTGGAGGAGAAAAATCTTATCCACCTACAATGCCCAAGAGAGATATTCTTCGGGATCATTGCTTCCGGAGAACTTTGGGATGGTGAACTTGAGCTTGCCGTAGCGGAGTTCTTCATCTTGATAGCGGTTGTGATATCGCTCTTGCCTTGGAAAGTCCTCAAATGCTTGTTCCTCGTGATGTCGCTCTTGGCATGGAGGAGGGTCTTGAAGCACTTGTTCCACTTGGTGTCTCTCTTGTCTTGGAGGAGGGAGAGGAATGTGCGCTTGGTTGCACCTTTCTTGTTGCTCCTCGTGTCGGGCGGCTTCTTCTTGTATCTCGCGGCGAAAAGCTTCTTCTTGTTCTCGTACTTGGAGGTTGATGTCTTCGACGGCTCTAGTGGCCTCGGCGAGTGTGTGTTGAGCTTCGAGTGCTTGTGCTTCACGGTCGAGGGCTTGTGCTTCACGTTGCTCTTGTGCTTCACGGTCGAAGTGCATCACCATCTTGAGGGGCTTGACGTGGTACTTGTGGAGGTATTTGCTCTTGCTCCATTGCTCCATGAGGGACTTGGTGTCGCATCCGTTTATGTGCTCGAACTCAGTCTTGTAAGACATTGCCATTGAATGGATTTTCTTGAGCTTGGTGGTCTTGATGATGATCACGTCGAGGAGGGCGAGCTCGTGGTGGACTCGCATCATAAGAAGAGTAGTCCAAAGATTGCCGACTTGTACGGTGACTTGAGGGGCGCCGTCTTGAAGAAGCCGATGAGGAAGATGGGCGTCGAACAATCATGTTGCGGAGCTCTTTCATTTGTATGTTGAATTTGTCGTTGATGTTTTGATGAAGGTCGGAGGCGAGTTGTTCCAAGCATTCGCCCAATGCGACGTTTTCTTGATTAAGCGCTCGTTACGCGATGATGAAGCGGTTCTTGGAGACGAAGACAGAATCATCACCTTGCTCCTCGAAAAGAGGGTTCGACGACGAGTTTGGGCTATCCATCATAACCAAGTGGGGTGAGTAGGAAAATGAGAGAACAATACCAAAGTTACCTTCTCCGAGGATTGAAGATGTAACAAGTGTCACTCAATGTAATGCCACAATAGGAGAATTGGAACCGGGTTTGTTTCTCACACCTACAACTAAGAGTCTTATGGAGTAGCTCGGTTAGGATGGTTGCAAAAATTTCAAGCAAATGTTACTCAAGATATTGATAAGGTTGAGAAGGTTCACAAAAATGCAAGTAAAGCAAATAGATCAAACCCAACGGTATCACTAGGTACACACGCACGGAAGATAGATGGGATCCGCACAACCAAGGAGTGAGCTCAAAGTGTGCAACCACGGAAAATGCTCTTGTTGTGCGAATGCGCGAGAGACACTAGCTCGATTGCTCAAATGGGCAAGATATGCTTGTGCACCTACCTATGAGATAACTGTGCCGTCTTCAATCCCAACTATGGTATATATGCGATGACCAAGATGATATAGGTATGCAAGTGGCTCAACTATATTGCTTACAAGCTCTTTGTTTCTCCTCTTTTGCTTAAAAGCTTTTCTTTTTTTTCTATGCTTGATGCTCGAGCCGAGTATGATATGAGACAAGTATGTATGATATGCACGGGAGAGACTTATGGCACACAGATGATAACACGATCCCTGCGGTGCACAATAGCATGGCCCGGCAATTCTCAACTTGCTAGTCTCGATAGGTAAGCGACGCAAAGTGGCTTGGGCTATCAATGCAAAAGCAAGGTAAGGAGTAAGTGTCGTCGAGGTTACCGTCATATCTTACGGTTAGCGATGAAGATGACTCCGAGTCGGTGATGGTGACGAAGATGTCACACGCTCCTAAGTAGCCGAAACACCTTAGGAAACGAAAAAGGCAACACAAAATCGGTCAAATGCGGAAGGTGGGTGTTTTTGTGATGATTTTTTGGATGGGGCTAATGGTGGTGGTAGTGGTATGAGTAGATGGGGGATGTCAAGAGCTTCTAAACGAGCTAAAGAACACGAAAAACGGGCTTGGGAGGTGGAAGTTATGGCCAAAATGGTGTTGGTAGTGGGCTGATTTGGGGGGTGCGGGCACCCGGGGGTGTGAGGTGCGGGTGCCCGGGGGTGGCTGGGCACGGTGCGGGTGCCCGGGGGTTCGAGGTGTGGGCACCCGGTGTTCTTCGGGATGGGCGGAAAAATTGGGGAAAAAGCAAAATTCCGCGAATTTCGTGGTGGGAAGGGTGGGGATTGTTGGGGAGGGTCTAGATCCACTTGCCAAACATCAAATCCATGGTACAAAACAACCATATCTCACAAGATCCAACAAATTGCAAGAAAAATATTTGGGGCTATTTTTGTGGGGATTTTCGGATTTGGACGAAAAACAACAAAATCAAGCTAGCAAATGGGGGGATGGGACTCCAAGATGTGAATAAACCTTGCTCATGGTACCAAGATGTTGTAGGGTAAAACCCTAGGTTGGATCTTTTCACACTTGGAGGGGGAAAGGGGGAAAAACTCTCAAGAACACAAGAACAAAACTCTCAAACAAACCCGAATATCACATCCACCACAAGATTACAAGATCAATCCAAGGGGAATAGCACTAAGATAAAGGTCTTCTCACTAGGTGAGGTCTTGCATCCAAAGAGGATCTTCTCCAAGAGGAGGGCTTGATCTCCAAGAGGAGCTTCTCCAAGTGGAGGTCTAGATCTCCTAAAGGAGGAAGATGAGCAAAGCCCTCTTTTGTGTTCTAATATCTTTGCTAACCTTACAAATGACCTAGGAGGTGTCCTTATATAATCTAGGGGCGAAACAAGTCAAGAAGAGAGGGATACAAGGCCAAAAAGGCCATAAACGTGCGGTTGGACGAAGGGGGCCGGGCACCCGGAGTGCTCTGGGGCCGGCTGGCGGGAGGCTGGGCACCCGGGGGCCCAAGTCCCGGGCACCCGGGGTGGCGTTGGAGGTGGCCTGGCGGGGTGGCCGGGCACCCGGGGCTGGCTGGCCGGGCACCCGCGGCCGGCTGGGCGCGGCCAAGTGGAGGCTCGGGCACCCGGGATTGGTTGGTCGGGCACCCGGGCCGGCTGGGTGTGCTAGGCCGGGCACCCGGGGCCGGCTGGGGTGTGGCCTGGGCAGAGGCCGGGCACCCAGGGCGTCCAGGGGGGTTTGGCCCTCCCCTTGTCTTCGAGTCCGGGCACCCGGGGTCCTTCCATCCGGGCACCCGGGGTGTCCAGGAGCTTCTTCCCTTCCTTCTCTTTGGCCTCTCCTTCCTTCTCTTGCTCCATGGTTGCTCGCAGCTCCACCTTCTCCTTCTCACGATCATCTTCATCGTACCTTAGAGTGAGCAATGTTTCCGTTTAAGGTAGAATCCAATCCTCGGACGAATCCAAACGAGACTTGAATAGGAAGGACTTCACCTCGTTCTCGATGGCGCGTGCACGTACTCTTGTCATAGGTCCACTTGGTGCTTGCGGTGGTGATGGAGTGTCGGTGCGAGTAGTCAAGGGATGCTCCTCATCACATGTCCTCGAAGGAAAATAATGCTTCTTTGCACACAAAAGCATAGCAAACAGATTTGCTAAAATCTAGCTCATCAATATCAGATTTGGGGCAAGTAAACTTGCACTTTTCAATTTAATTTCAGCAGCAACACTAGATGGTTTATTATTAGGCTTCATTTGTTGCTCAAATTCTTTTGGCACAATCTGATTTTCACTTTATTTTTCTCCTGTTTTGCTTTATTAGCTCTATTAATATCATCTTTCAAAATGGAATCAGGAGACATAGGAAGCAAAGTAATATGTTTATCCTTATGAACAAGTGTATATTATTGGTTTCTACCATGATGTACATAATTTGTATCAAATTACCATGGCCTACCAAGTAATGAGGTACATGCTTGCATAGATACCACATCACAATCAACATAATCAGCATATGTAGGGTGAGAGATAGCTTCTCCACCATCTCCATGCTACCAAAGTTGTTGTAACTCCCTCTATCAATGATGAGGCAGACAGAATGTTCCTTCACAACTCCCTTTGTATGGAACAAATCATGCCTCTAATTTTGCACGGCTTGTGTGACTTGCACACTCAAAACATGTTGAGCAACTAAACTTTCATACCTATCAGCATCTTAAGTAGCCATGCATTGCGTCTCATGATCAGAATCATCTCCACCGTGTTCTTCACTTGTAATAAGAGCCAAAGTCTCCTCATCATAGTCACTAGCGGACACATACCCACCATCCTCGGTAGCAATCATCACACACTGAGATTTGCATTCTCTCGCATAATGACCTCTTCCCTTACAACGACGACAAATAATATCACTTGTGTGCCCTATTGATGCCATGGAATAAGAAGGGCTATGTGCAGGCCCGACAGGTGTGCTCTTGGCAGATAGTGGTGGTTGTGCCTACTTTCTTGTATTACGGCTAGGGGGTCAGGTGATGGAGGTGCTGATGCAGTGGAAGTAGAGGATGCACGCGGTGTCCATGATGAAGATCGACCTACAGAAAAGTTATTTCACGCCAATGCCTGTCGATTATGCACTTCACGTTCAGCTTTACAAGCAAGATGGAATAAATGAGTGATATTATTATATTCCTTATACTCTAAGATGGTTTGAATCTCTTTATTTAATACACCCATAAAATTTGCAAGCATAGTTTCGTTATCCTCAACAATACCATTTGTAATCATACCAGTTTGCAATTCCTAATAATATTCCTCTACATAATTTTTTTCCTTGTCTTAAACGCTGCAATTTTTTAAGCAATTCACGTTGATAATATGGTGGAACCCAACGAGTACGCATATCAGTTTTCAAAGCAGCCCAAGTAGCTGGAATAGGATATATTCTACAATGTTCAGACCACCAAACAGAAGCAAAGCTAGTGAATTCACAAACAGCAGGAACAACACGTCTATCCTCAGGATATTGTAAGCATGTGAAACGTTGTTTAGTTTCTAACTCCCAAGTAAGATAGACATCAGGAATGTATCGACCCTCAAATGGTGGAATATTCAATTTCAGTTTAGGAACATCATCATAATCTCGTACCTGAGGTGGTGGTGCATCCCTACCATTACGATTATAGGCATGAGGACAGCCTAGTGGTGGTGCTGGTGGTTGCACATAGTGCGGATTTTGATCAACCTCATCCTCGTAATCGCCCTCGTGAACATCCTCCTCATCGACAGTAGCAGGAGCCATAGAAGCATCAACAGTAGGTGCAGCGACACCAGAATTTTGACCAGGCTCAAGGGGAACGCGCAGTGCACGTTCCGCTTGATTTGGAAGGCTATGTTGTTGTTGTTGTTGTTGTTGTTGTTGTTGTTGTTGTTGTTGTTGTTGTAGAGGTGCAACAGGTGCAGCCGGCGGTGGTTGTGGAAGACGCGCGAGCAATTCATTAAACTTGTTTTCGAGCTTTGTTTCAAACGTCTTCTCAATGCCATCTATCTTCTCCATCGCCTCTTCAAATCTGTTTAGCACATCTTGCACCTGTCCACTCATCATTTGGAGAAATTTATCATGTAGCTGTTTGTTCATCATGTTCTCCCAATCAGTCTCACCATCTTGTAATCCTGCCATCATTAGCAGCAATAGAAACACACAAGAATATGATCCTACAGACTACTTGGAAATGGTGGTGGTGGTGGTGTGTCACAAATCCATCAAGCGAATATCAACTTCTTACCAGTTCTTACCCAGCAGCAAGTAGTGATCGGCAACCATTGTAGTCAATACTCTCAAAGCTTGGATAGAGCGATGTGCAGGGAGAGTCAAATGCATGAGATAGATATATGTGGAGTTGGGAAGGCTTATGATCTGGTAGCAAAAAGGGTGAGTAATAATCAATTCAAAGTTGCAAAGTTGAATAAAGGCTCAACGACAGTACTGTGCTGGTCCTAGGCTAGACCGTACTACAGACACAAGCCTAGAGCACTCACAAAATCACGGCACTGCATGTAGACAAGGGAGGAGCACTCTCTGAATTTTTTTTCTTTTTTTTTGACTTTTTTGCACTTTTTCCTCTCTTTTTTTGCTTCACAAAAAATTTTCTTTTCAAAAAAGTCTACAAATGGTCTAAAACTGCCTAGACAGAATTTTTCCAGACTGGAACTAATTTTATACTATGGGTAGCACGGAATTTCGGGAGTCCTACTATGTCACGACTCGGAGTATGGCGTGATCTGGAAATTAGACTAGGCTGGTGGCGCAGATGAATCTGGTGGAACTCGGATTGGTGGCGGAGTTGAATCTGGTGGAACTCGGACTGGTGGTGGATATATATTGCAGGTGGACTCAGATTGGCATGATGGCGGTGGATAGGTGGTATTGTATATGGACTCTGATTGACGGCGAATATGTGGTGGTGGTATATGGCAGCGGCGATGATGATGATGCGGTGGTGATATATGGCAGTGGTGACTTGACAACCTATGAATAGAACTCGAAACTCTAAAGGACTAGACGCTAAGACCAGCAACTCAAAACAATGATGCAACCGTAAATTCAACAAAGCAAAACTCTACAAAGATTATGCAAAGGCTTAGATTGGTTCGGATATGATGAACTAACCCTAAAAAAATTAGCTTTTTCGTGGACTATAGGTATGAAGAACAGACTCGATCTAAACTACGAAAAACTGGAATTTATGATGACGCAACACCTATAATAGCCTCTGGACGAAATTTATGATGTGGCATCTTGTATATTTCATCCAAGGCTTCATGCACTCATTATGGTGGCTTCAAAGTCCTGAAATCATCACTTGTAACTCCGTTCTTGTTCCCCTTGCGCATGCCATCATCTCCATGCTTGATCTTGCTCCAATGTTCATCCTTCTTGTCCAAGTTAGTCCCTTCATTTGTAAGCAAGATAAATGTATCCAATTTAGGCAGCATCATATTATCATGAACATTAGAATCATTACCAAGAAATGAAAGTACCTGATAATTTAACTTGCGTGCGCGAGTTCTAGTAATTGGTCTAGTATGTATAGCAGTAGGGGCTGTGGGTGTAACAATGGTATTGATGTCCTCATCGAGCAAAGGTCTTCCAGCCTTGTTGGAAGAGCATTACATGAGGGGCGGGGAAGTCCACATCCACCGCATGCTGCCATTACCGCATCCCCTCATGTGCAGCTTCAATGCGTGTGGCTGTTGAAGCTCTATCACTCTAGCGAATGGAGTAGGGAGGTGGAGATGACCAGGCAGGGATCTGTGCAGGCTGATGATGAATTCCAGCAGCTGATCCCCGACAAGCCCTCCATTGGAGGTTGGGCGATCGGCAGAGGAGCGATCAGGGCGTCCATTTGAACTTGGTATCCTTCTTCAACAACTCCGTCATGGGCTTTGCAATCTTCGAGAAATTCTCAATGAATCTCCGGTAGTATCCTGCCAGTCCAAGAAAACTCCGGATCTCTCCAACTGTCGTTGGTGCTACCCAATTGGTCACAGTGACAACTTTGGTGGGGTCTACTGCTATTCCTTCTCCGGATATAACATGTCCGAGGAATCCAACTTCCTTCAACCAAAACTCACACTTGCTGAACTTGGCGTATAACTGATGTTCTCTGAGCTTCTCAAGTACCAAACTCAAATGCTCCTTATGCTCCTCTTCATTCTTCGAGTAGACCAATATATGATCAATGAACACCATGACGAACTTATCCAGAAACTCCATGAACACCTTGTTCATCAGGTTCATGAAATAGGCAGGTGTGTTAGTTAGACCAAATGACATAACGGTATACTTGTACAACCCATACCTGGTGGTAAAAGCCGTCTTAGGTATAGCCTGCTCTCGGATGTTCAACTGATGGTATCCTGATCGCAAATCGATCTTGGAAAATATCTTAGCTCCTTGCAATTGGTCGAACAAATCATTGATCATCGGAAGTGGGTACTTGTTCTTGATTGTTACTGCATTCAATCCTCGATAATCAACAACCATCCTCAATGATCCATCCTTCTTCTCCACTAGAAGTACTAGCGATCCCCAAGGCGAAGAACCTGGGAGAATATAGCCTTTATCAATTAACTCCTTAATTTGCTTCTTAATCTCCACCAAATCTTGTGCAGGCATCTTGTATGGTATCTTAGATATTGGCCCTGTGCCTGGCAAAAGCTCAATCAAAAACTCAATGTCTCTATCCGGTGGCATGCCTGGCAACTCCTCTGGAAATACATCAGGGAAATCCTTCACCACTGGTACTTCCTCCTGCACAACTCCTGATAAGGAATTTACTTGAGTCCCCCTCGGCTCATGCCGTGATACATACTTGATCCTTCTTCCTTCTGGCGTTGTGAGCAAAATCGTCTTACTGGCGCATTCAATGTTCCCTCCATACTTCAATAACCAATCCATGCCTAATATCACATCAAATCCTTGCGATTCCAATACTATTAGGTCTGAGGGAAACACGTAGTTACCAATCCTTAATGGTAACCGATCACACCATAGACTAGCCATATATTCTGCTCCAGGCGAAGTTACTAACATGGGTGACCTAAGGGCTTGGGTTGGCAGTTTATACTTATCCACAAATCCCCTTGATATGTATGAATGCGATGCACCAGTATCAAAAAGAACGAGTGCAGTAAATGACTTAACCAAAAACTTACCTATTACTGCATCGGGTTGGGCTTCAACCTCCTCCACGTTAACGTGGTTCACCTGTCCCCTGTTGAAAGGGTTCGGCTTCTTCCCAGAGCTTCCTTTGCCATTTCCATTCTGGGCTTCAGGACATTCATTGGCATAATGTCCAGTCTTCTGACACTTATAGCAAGTGACTTGGCTCAGGTCTCTTTTGGATGGTGTTGAGGGATTGGTACGGTTCTGGCCATTGCTTCCTCCATTCCCGTTACCATTCTTAGGACCATTATGACTGTGCGATCTACCTCCACTATGGGTATGCTAGAAATGTCCTCCCAATTTCGGGGTAAAACGTGGCTTCTGCTGAGCTCCAGAATTGTACTTCCCTTGTCCATACTTCCTCTTGCGGTTCTCGATCTGCTGCTGCTTCCCTTCAATCATAAGAGCATGATCTACCAACTCCTGGTAGTTGTTGAAAGTTGCTACCATCAACTGCAGGCTCAGCTCATCATTCAGTCCTTCCAGAAACTTCTCCTGCTTAGCTGCATCCGTAGCAACGTCATCTGGGGCATAACGTGCTAACTTACTAAAGTCATCCACATATTGGCCAACTGTTCGTCCTCCTTGGTGCAAGTTGCGAAACTCACGCTTCTTCATGGCCATAGCTCCTGCTGAAACATGGGCAGTATGGAATGCCTGCTGGAATTGATCCCATGTGACAGTGTCGATAGGGTAAGTGGCTGTGAAATTCTCCCACCATGATGCTGCGGGTCCTTCAAGCTGATGTGCGGCAAAACACACCCTTTCCGCATCTGTGCATCCTGCAGTGGTCAACTCCCTTGCTGTCTTGCGGGGCCAATCATCTGCAACAATCGGCTCGGTGCTACTGGAGAACACCGGCAGATTCAGCCTAAGAAAATGGGTTAAGTGATCAACAGGTGGTGGTGGTGGTGGGTTGTTGTTGTTGTTGTTCCCCTGATTCTGATTCTAGACTAGCAACTGCATCAACGCATTTTGCTGCTGGATCAACTGAGTGAGCTCCAGTGGGAAAGAAAATCCATTGTCACGTCTCAGTGGCATCTGAGGGTTTTAGAAAAGATGAAAATATAGAATAGAATGAGGTCTAGAGAGAAAAACACTACCCATATGCACATGAGACAAAAGCAAACAAAATCACTTCATTCAATCAAACAAGGGCATACAACGGTCTAACTATCGTTACAAAAGTGCTCGGACTATACTAAATACACGGGGGAAATACTACTACTGTTATGGTGGTCGACTAGAAAAACTGCTCCGATGAAGACTCCATGATATCTGCTCCAGCTTCATCAACATAGTCATCATCGCTATCGTCTGGGTCTGAGTCGGTGTCGTCGATGATGATGTAGTTCTCTGGACAGGTGCAATCTTCGTCTTCTCCAGTTGGGAGAAATCCCATAAACACTCTTAGCTTCTTCTTCAGATCATCATTCTTCTCACTAGTGTTGCTATTTCCTCCTCATATCCATCGCGTGTAGACTTGAGTTCTTCCTCCAGCTCCATAATCCTGGTCATGGCCTTCTTTAGGTCTATCATGTCTGCGCACATCTGGTTCTCCTGGCGTCGGATGTGCTGGTTTAACTCCTGGATGAAAGCTGCAATTGATCTATCCTTCTTGGTGCTGATCATCTCCCATTGCTCATCTCGACCCCCACAAATTTGGTAAATAGTATCCTTGAGATCTTCGAGGTAAACTTCTCCAATGCGTCCCATTGTGATGTGGGCTACCGTGCTCTTTCCTAGGCTCCGGGTTGGTGCATCAAAGGAAAACTCTATGGGCTCAGTGACGGGCATGAATGTCCTTCCTGGTGCTTGAACTTGTATCATCCAGCGCTCCTCTTCAGGTAAAGTGGCGTTGTAGGTCCCGGTGAACCTTGGTACTCCGATGTTCAGGTATCAAGTAACTTCCTTCAAGTGGTGTCCAAAGGGTGTATCTTCATCCGGCTGCGTGAAGTTATTCCTTGCATCTGCCATCCTAAAAGAGTAGAAAAGATGAGGAGTCAGAAATGAGAAGAGTGAGTAGTGATCTAGGGCTTTCGCTTAGTGGTCGTGTCCTACAGTCAGCGTGTGCTCTGATACCTTCTTGTAGCGAGCAGACCTCAAACAGTCCGATCTTTGTGCTTTAGTGTCATCCCTGGATCAGTAATGCTGACACACATAGTACTTGAAGGATTTATAACAGAGTAGCAATCACACACTTATTACATCGAATGTCTCAAAAGAGAACTCATTACAATAAATATGGCTTAAGGCCATCTAATAACGATAACAGCGGAAGGCTTGGAAGATAAGTGAGCCCATCAACTCCAACGGCATCACTGAGTATAGAACCACGACCTAAGGCACCTTACCCGTCGTCTGAAAAGTCTGCAACATGAATGTTGCAGCCCGAAACGGGTCAGCACATGGAATATGCCGGCAATGTAACACATATAGAGTAATGAAGGAATAAAGCTATACTACATGCATATATGGCTGGTGGTAAGCTCTATGGTTACGATCTTTGCATTAAGCCAAATTTTCCCTACTGCAAAGGAATAAATTTTATTTAACTATCATGGTGGTTGTTAAACATTGAGAGCATAGACACCCTCTCAATCCCAATTAAGCATCATCATTAAAAACCCAACAATATTATTTAAAGTAACATGATGAGATTCACATGATAATCCAAGTACTAGATACTCAAGATGTCCATAACCGGGGACACATCTAACCATGATTAGTTTATACACTCCGCAGAGGTCTGTGCACTTTTCCCCACAAGACTCGATCTCCTCCGTTGGGATTCTCGCACTACATGATGTTTGATAAACAGATGACTGAGGCATAGTCTTTCAGAAGCGCTAGCACCTTACGATCGGGTAGACAGTACCAACCTACATCCCCTACATCTGCTAGTCTACCACTATAAGAGATCGCATGACTTAGTCAACTATTCTAGAGCCCATAGTAGCTTGTGGCTGCACACGGAAGTTTCTAGCATGAATAGTCTCATGATCCCTTTGTGCCTGGGTGGCGGTCCAAAAGAAAACAAGCAATCGCTGGAATACCCAGGTGCCTCAATCCACCCAGATGTATATTAAAGTTGCCATCTTAAATAAACCATTAAATTAACAATCTCACATCTGTCATGGATACACTCACCCAATCCACGTCTACTAGCATAGCATGGCATAATAAGCAAACGTAGAAGTAACTCCCAAGGGTTTGATAATAAAACAGGTAAGAAGTACTACCTCATCTACTTCCCAAAACCCACATATTAATCAGATCCTAATCATGCAATTGTTTGAGGATTGATCTAATGCAATAAAACCGGGTAGTAAAGAGGTATGATCAAAGTGTTACTTGCCTTGTTGATGATCCGTGAAACCTAGTGATTCAAAGTAGCAAGCGGCACACTCCGGGTACTCTATCGCAAACAAACAAGCATACAATAAGTTCTCATCTAATGCACAGGTAAAACTCGAATTAGAGAACTAACCAGAAAGTTCAACTTAAGAACTCCGGTTTGCAAAAAAATCAAATCAAATGAAGCAACAAAAATCAAACTACGAAAGAAACAAGCTTCGTTTACTAATCTGTACCTAGGTCAAATTTTACAGAAACAAAAATCTTGTTTGATTTGGTTAAATGGAAAGAGGGTTTCGAGACGAAACTCTAGACGCTTGAATCGCCTGATTCCAATAAACGAGCGAAAAGTTATACTAGAACGAAAATCGGATCAGAAATCGCGATCGGAAATAACCGCGGAAAAAATCCGAGAAAAAGAAAACCTGACGAATAGATTAATGAAGGAACGTTCGTTAACTGAAACTAAACGGCGAATTCGATCGTTAAACGAACGAACGGGCGAACGCTCGCTAAATAAATAAACCGGAAGAGAAAAAAAATTAAACCGATCTATTTAAAAAAACGAAAAACGAATCTAGGGTTTCTAAAAAAATCGGATCGAGTTTTTAAACAAAAACCAGACCACGGCGGCGGCGGCGGCGGTTACCTCCGACTCGTCTCCGGCGGGGGCTCCGGCGGGTCGGCGCGGGTGGCGGGGCTGGTGGAGCGGCGGCGGCAGCGACGGCGGCTCCTGGTGGCAGTGCTAGCGCCGGCGGCGGTGGC